>NW_022097525.1:0-73725 GCF_006542625.1 Nomascus leucogenys
GGTGCAGGGCGCCTAGAATAGGAGCAACGGCCCTGCTTTCTCTTGAGCTGTCACAGTGCAGGGCGCCTGAAGTAGGAGTAATGGCCTGGTGCGCTGGTGACCTGTCAGCATGCAGGGCGCCTGGAGTAGGAGCAAAGGCGGTGCACGTTCGTGAGCTGTCACAGTGCAGGGTGCCTGGAGTGGGAGCAATGGCCTTGCGTTTCCATGACTTGTCATTGCGCAGGGCGCCTGCAGTAGGAGCAATGGTCGTGTGCACCTGGGAGCCGTCACCATGCAGGGCTCCTGGAGTAGAAGCAATGGCCGTGTGTGCTGGTGACCTGTCACCATGCAGGGCACCTGGAGAAGGAGCAAGGGCCCTGTGCGCTGATGAGCTGTCACCGCCCAGGTCACCTGGAGTAGGAGCAATGGCCTTGTGTGTCTGAGAGGTGTCACTGCGCAGGGTGCCTGGAGTAGAAGCAATGGCCGTGTTTGCTGGCGAACTGTCACCTCGCAGGGTCCCTGGAGTAGGGGCAATGGCCGTTGAGCTGTCATCACCCAGGGCGCCTGGAGTAGGAGCAATGGCCTTGCGTTTCCGTGACCTGTCAGACCTGTTACCAAGCAGGGCGCCTGGAGTAGAAGCAATGGCCTTGCGTTTCCATGACCTGTCACCTCTCAGGGCCCCTGCAGATGGGGCAATGGCCATGCGAGCTGTTGAGCTGTCACCGCGCATGGTGCCTGGAGTAGGAGCAATGGCTGTGTGCGCCTGAGAGCTGTCACCGTGCAGGGCGCCTGGAGTAGAAGCAATGGCTGTGTGCGCTGGTGACCTGTCACCATGCAGGGCACCTGGAGAAGTGGACGTGCGCCCTGGTGAGCTGTCACGGCCCAGGGTGCCTGGAGTTGGAACGATGGCCCTGAGTGCTGGTGACCTCTCAACGTGCAGGGCACCTGGAGTAGAAGCAATGGCCTTGCGTTTCCATGACCTGTCACCTCGCAGGGCCCCTGGAGATGGGGCAATGGCCGTGCATGCTGTTGAGCTGTCACCGTGCATCGGTGCCTGGAGTAGAGCAATGGCCATGTGTGCCTGAGAGCCGTCACCATGCAGGTGCCTGGAGTAGAAGGAAAGGCCATGTGCGCTGTGACCTGTCACCATGCAGGGCGCCTGGAGAAAGACTAATGGACGTGTGCGCTGCGTGAGTGTCACCGTGCAGGGCACCTGGAGTAGAGCAATGGCCATATAAGTCCGTGACCCGTCACCGGCAGGGCCTCTGGAGTAGGAGCAATGGCTCTGCGTTTCTGTGACCTGCCACCATGCAGGGCGCCGGAGTAATAGCAATGGCCCTGCATTTCCTTGATTTGCCACCAAGCAGGGCCCTGGATAGGGTGCAATGCCCATACCCACCCGTGACCTGTCCCCGCACAGTAAACATGGAGTAGGGGCATGCTCCTGCGTGCACGGACCTTTCACTGCACAAGGCGCCTGGAGCAGGGGCAGTAGCCCTGCTGGCCCCTGACCTGTCACCGGCAGGGCTCCTGGAGTAGAACCAATGGCCGTGCGTTTTCGTGACCGTCACAGTGCAAGGCACCTGGAGTAGGAGCAATGGCCCCGTCACCAGTGACCTGTCACCCACAGGGCATCTGCAGTAGGGGCAATGCCTATGCCCACCCGTGACCCTAACTCGCACAATGGCATGAAGTAGGGACAACGCCTGCGTGCTCGTGAACTGTCACCTCGCAAAGCACCTGGGGTGGGGGCAGGCTGGTGTGCCCCCGTGACTTTTCACCACGCAGGGTGCCTGGAAGTAGAGGGCGATGGCCCTGCGGGGACCGTGGCTTGTAACCTCGCAGGGCGCCTGGAGTAGGGGCAATGGCCGTGGCTGCCCGTGACCTGTAACTGCACAGAGTGCTGGAGTAGGGGCAATGGCCCTGCGCGCCCATGACCTGTAACCTCGCAGGGCGCCTGGAGTAGGGGCAATGTCCGTGCATGCCGCTGACATGTTCCCGCCCAGGGCGCCCGGGTTAGGTGCAATGCGCGTTGCCTGCTTGGCCTGAACTCACCGGCCCTGGTTAGGTCAAAGGCCTGCCGCCCATGATTGTAACCTCGCAGGGCGCTGGAGTAGGGGCAATGTCCTTTGGCACCCGGACCTGACACCGCGCAGGGCACTGGAGTAGGGGCAAGGCCCATGCCCACCTGTGCCTCCCCGCCAGTGTGCATGGAGTAGAGCAATGGCCTGCGCACCCCGGACCTTTCACTGCACACGTGCCTGGAGGGGGGCAATGGCCCTGCTTGCCCCTACCGTCCTGTGAGAGTCCTGGAGTAGGATCAATGGCTTGAGTTTCTGACCTGTCACAGCGCAGGGCACCTGGAGTAGAGAATGCCCTGCGGCACAGTGCCTGTCACGCAAGGCATCTGCAAAGGCAATGCCTATGCCCCCCGTGACCTATCTGCACAATGCGCATGAGTAGGGACAATGGCTGTGCTGTGACGTCACCTGGCACTGGGTGGCAAGGCTGCCGTGACTGTCACCCAGGCTGGGTGAAAGCGGGGCCCGTGGACCTGCCCTGCCAAGGGGCCTGGAGTAGGCAATGGCCCTGCGTGCTGCCTGACCTGTCTCCACGCAGGGGCACTGGAGTAGGGGCAATGCCCTGCACACCCATGACTTGTAACCTCGCAGGGCGCCTGGAGTAGGGGCAATTCCTTTGGCACCGTGACCTGACACAGCAGGCACCTGGAGTAGGGGGCAACGCCCATGCCCACCTGTGACTCCTCCCCGCACAGTGTGCATGGAGTAGGGGCAATGGCCCTGGCACCGGGACCTTCACTGCACACAGGCCCTGGAGTGGGGGCAATGGCCCTGCTTGCCCCTGACCTGTCCCTGTGCAGAGCTCCTGGAGTAGGATCAATGGCTGTGAGTTCTCGTGACCTGTCACAGGCAGGGCACTGGAGTAGGGAATGGCCCCGCGCACCAGTGACCTGTCACCGGCAAGCATCTGCAATAGGGCAATGCCTAGGCCACCGTGACCCTACTCGCACAACGCATGAAGGGACAACGCCTGCGTGCTCGGAACTGTCACCTCGCAAACACCCTGGGTGGGCAAGGCTGGTGTGCCCCCGTGACTTTCACCACGCAGGGTGCCTGGAGTAGAGGGATGGCCCTGCGGGACCTGGCTTGTAACCTCGCAGGGCGCCTGGAGTAGGGGCAATGGCCGTGCATGCCCGTGACCTGTAACTGCACAGAGTGCCTGGAGGGGCAATGCCCTGAGCACCCAACCTTAACCTGCAGGGCGCCTGGAGTAGGGCAATGCCGTGCATGCCGCTGACATGTTCCCGCCCAGGGCACCCGGGTTAGGTGCAATGGCGGTGCCTGCCGTTGGCCTGTAACCGTGCCGGGCGCCTGGGTTAGGTGCAATGGCCCTGCGCGCCCATGACTTGTAACCTCGCAGGGCGCCTGGAGTAGGGGCAATGGCCTTGCACCCAGCTGACGTGTTTCCCCGCAGGGTCCCTGGAGTAGAAGTAATGGCGCTGCGGGCCCGTGACCTGTCCCTGTGAAGGGCGCCTGGAGTAGGGACAATGGCCGTGCGTGCTGCTGACCTGTCTCCACGCAGGCACCTGGAGTAGGGCAATGGCCCTGCACACCCATGACTTGTGACCTCGCAGGGGCCTGAGTAGGAGCAATGTCCCTTGGCACCCCATGACCTGACACCGGCAGGACACCTGGAGTAAGGGCAATGGCTCTGCAAGCCCGTGACCTGCCACCCGCCTGGTGCCTAAAGTAGGTCAATGGCCCTGCTCGCCTGTGACCTGTCCTTGCACAGGGAGCCTGGTTTAGGGGCAATGGACCTGCATGCCGTGACCTGCCACCGTGCTTGGTGCCTCGAGCAGGGGCAATGGCCCTGTGCGCCCGTGACCTGTCACTGTCCAGGCAGCCTGGGGTAGGGGCAATGGCCCTGTGCACCCAAGACCTGTAACCTCGCAGGGCACTTGGAGTAGGGCAATGGCCCTGCGTGCCCATGACCTGCCACTGAGCGTGGCTCCTGGAGTAGGGGCAATGGCCCTGGGCACCCCTGACCTGTCCCCGGCAGGGTGCCTGGAGTAGGGGCAATGGCTGTGGGTTCCTGTGACCTGTCATCCCACAGGGCACGCTTACTCTCTGAAGGGACCGTCGGTGATCCTTGGGTTTTCCCTCTTCCCAAGACTCCTCCTTAAGTCGCCTTGCATCTCCAATCATCTTCACGAGGGACAGAACTGGCTGGCTTTTCGGGCACCTTCGGAGAAAGCTGAGAGGGCGTGGTGCTCTCTAGTTCATGTGTTTCCTTCCTCCAGCCAGATTTGTTCTCTCTTTCAGAATCTCCAGGGCCACCTGAAGGGTTCCTCTGTACCCCATCTTCTCTCTGAGTGGGGCACCGAGCTTCGTCTGTGCTGCTGCAGAGGCGGCAATGTCTTCCATTTCAAACTTAGTTGGGGTCTTCACGTCTGTGCTTTTCACCTTGATTTTTCATCTACTGCGAGGATTTGAACTTCTAGAGAAATCGCCTTTCGGGCTTCGTTTTTGGTGAAGTCCCACGTGTCACAAAACCTTTGCTGGCCATAGTCGCCTTTCCAAGAGCATAGGACGTACTCAGAGTCCATGATGAGCTGGGAAAAGGTAGCTAAGGGAGCCGAGGGATCTGCCTGCCACACCCTCTGCTACCGCAGGTCTCTCCTAAACCAAGCTGCTCTGCAGAGCATCCTTTGCCTTCGGACTGCAGAAGGTGTGCAGTGTGGGTGGGCTGTGTTCCTCCTCCTGAATCTCCCTGAGGCACTTGAACTCGTGTTTCCAATGGACAATTCTGGAGTATGCTGCAACATGGTAAAGGGAGAGCGGAAATGTATCAGGAAGCATCCTTTCGTGAAACAGGAAGGCCCTGCTCAGTGAGGTGATAAAATAAGGAAACATGACAAGTGAGTCTTAGACAGAGGATAGAGAGATGGCAAGTATTCGGGATCATACAGAAGGTCCACAGAAGCTTTATTACACAGCAAACCCAAGGCCTTCTGCTAATTTTAACAATTCCATCTTGAGGAGCACCTGAATGGGGAGGTGGGTGTCCCGCAGGGACCCCACGTTTCTTACTGAGTATTCTGTGCCTTTGGGCTCCTTGGGCGGAAACCCGGGGAATGCTTCATGTGTTCATTTCTAGGGTGCTAGTATGGACCTGCGCTTCCCAGGAAGCCCGAGGAGGTCTCCCACATGCAGATGCTGGGTGTCGGCACCATGTCGGCACCATGTCGGCACCATGTCATGTGCAAGAGCACGTAGAACCCAGAGCTGCGTGGCGATCATCCTGGTGGTTACTGGCTACCATCGGTGGTGAGGATCGCTGCAGGCAGCGGTCACTGGCTGCCATCTGCACCTCTCTACCGTGGCTTTAAACTTTTGCCTGCCGACACCAAATCAGTGACTCTTATCCTGAAAACAAGTGTCTGTATGACGACGGGCAAGGAAAATTCCACTGTGAAATGTCAGCGTGAAGTGAATGCAAGTCAATGTTTAGTAAATGGGGAAATCTTACCCAGTGTCACATGGATCGCAGCAGGTTTGGTTCTGTGAGCTGGATCTCGTGCTGCTCACACTGCAAGCGCTGGTGTGCAGACCCTTCAACCCCACTTGTGCCCCTGAAGTGCGCTGTTCTTCTGGCGACCCAGTGGCACCACCTGTAGATGCTCAGGACCTATGCACTCCTAATGTCGACCTGGAAACACAAACGCAGATAGGAAATTAAGCCAATCAAGTGATTTATCCTGTTCCCCTCCCCAACTCTTGAATGCATGCCCTTTTGAAACAGAACTGACATCTTCATCTCAGGCATCACGTAGTTGTCATCTTTGTTTTCTTCCTTCTTTTGCATCTCAAAAAATTTCCCTGTTATGCCCCTTAGTGTATGCTAGTCTTTTTCCATTTCAGAACCTTAGGAACTAGTGCTTTCCCGATAGCATCCCCTAAACAGATGGATTCCATGTTAGCAGTCTCTCTCTCTCTCTCTCTCTGTGTGTGTGTGTGTGTGTGTGTGTGAAATGAAATGTGCTCAACGAGATTGATAAAATGAGGAAACATGACAGGTGAGTCTTGTCATGTTACTGTGTTTTTCTGATTCTCAAATAACATGAAATGGGTTAGCATAGAATATGAGGTATGTAGACAGACATATGAAAGGACATCACGTCACAGAAGCTCAGTCTACATGATAACGTGCCTGCTCCCAAGGCATTGCCAATGTGCCAATGTGCACACACACATGCACATATCTCTTCAACTGGAGCTCCTAACCTAAGAGCATAACTGGACACATTGTCTTGTGAATGTCCATGTTCCTACCTCATTTGTGTGAACGTCTGTACAGTGAGGTTTCCCTGATAGTTCCAAACTTTATTTAATGAAATGTCCCATATTATAGAAACGTGCACTGCAGATGCAACTCTTTTGTCAATCCTTCACTTCCCACCTTCCACACCGAAATACTCTGCTAGCCTGTTGTTGTTTTCTATAGCCATTGTACAATATTTGGTACTGTGCAATATCGGGTATCATAGCTCACTTACATATTTAGCTCATGCATTGTGGACTTCAAATTACAGGTTTCATAGGCCAATAATCATTTCCTTAATAAATGCATG
Source organism: Nomascus leucogenys (assembly GCF_006542625.1). Lineage (NCBI taxonomy): Eukaryota > Metazoa > Chordata > Mammalia > Primates > Hylobatidae > Nomascus > Nomascus leucogenys. The sequence goes on from NW_022097525.1 coordinate 6,632, forward strand.
TATGTGTGTCTTTGTTCACGGGCACTGGTAGATGTAATATGAAATGTATAATGATGACGAGATATACATACTTTAGGGAAAAGTTGTACAAAACCTTTCTTAGATGAGGGTATATGAACGTACAGGTTTAATGCCCTCTTCTTTAGAGAACTCAGAGTACTGGGCTGTCAAGCACAAGTGTCAACTGAGGACCCAGAACAAAAGTGAGAAGGAATCACCAATGACCCTGGCACTTCAATCTCCCCTTAACTGGACCTGCCAGCCCATGTCACAAAACAGGTGTGATTGGGCACCCTCAAGCCCAAGTCAATGCCTACCCACATCCCCAAATGCGGAGTTTCTCCTCTCTTCCTCTCTCCTCTCTCTCTCTCTCTCTCCACACACACACACACACACACACACACGTTGGAAACTCAAGGAGCCTGGCATTGATGCATAGAATCCATGCTCACTGCCTCTACACATTCCTGCAAATGTTTCTGCTTCCAGTATAAATGCTGTTTTCTTCTCCATTTAGTTTCTTATTTTAAACATAGACAGGGAAACATCTAAAGGGATGTCTAAAATTTCTAAATAGGAAATATAGTAAGCATCAGCAATCCAATTACCCAGAAATGCTTATTGCAAGTATATGAGTCCACACACTCCAGAATTTTTGTCCTGTTGTACACGTATATTTCTACAAGATATTTAAAAGCTTAAAGTTTGCACAGCCATTTGAATATTCTTCAGTATTGGCATCTGGCAACATCTTTACAGGTGTGAAACAGTTTAAGGGACTGCCTTCTACAGACTACCAAAATAGTCATTACAGCTACGTTCGGATGGCCAAAGCCATGCCTCCTTAAGAGAGATCATCAGAAGGGAAGTGTGTGAAATCCAAATATTAAATGTTCTCTCACCACATGCATTGGCCCATCGCCCAAATACCTTCTATCAAGGGTTTGCATATAGTCTTGCTGGTGACTTTCTCCCCACATTTTGTACTAAGGGAAACACAATTGTTTTCTCTCCCTCTAGAGAGAGAGAGAGGTAGGTAGATAGTCAGATAGATGGGGGATAGCCGGATAGATGGATGCATACAAGTAGAGATGGATATCGATTGATGAGGCTGAATGACTCATAGGGATGGATAAAAATAGGTGGATAAAAGATAGAGATAGATAAAGATACATATTAGCTAGAAGGTCTATAGATATTCAGAATAACAGAGAGCCAGAGATAGAGACATAGATGCTGGAGACAGATGATGAAGAGATATATATAGAGAAAGACAGTTGGATATAGAGATAGATAAATATAATTTTATAGAAGATAGAGGCTTGATAGATATGAAGAATGATAAGAATAGATAGGTGATGGATGGATAGAGATAAAGATAGAGATGGATGAAGACAGATGATGGATGGACAGCAGAGTGGCTAGAGATAGAGCAAGATAGCTAGACAGGTCTACATCTATCTCTGCCTAGGTTTACCTTTACCTGTCTATATTGCAGATCCAGCTAGATCATGATATGCAAATATTGATCTACTTCCGCATACCAGGATCCATGAGATAAAAAGGGAACATTCACTAAGCCCAACTCAGTTTTGTGAGTGAACCCAAGTTCTCAGATTATTGAATGAGTAGGACGATGCGTTGAATATTTTACTTCAAAATGAAATCAAACACTGCCTGCACAATGAGACTAAGCAGATGAAAATAAAAGGAAGACAGGATAAATAGTGAGTCTACGTAACATCATAGTCAATTTCAGGTCCCTAAAGAAATTATCAGTAGACTATTTTCTATTTTTGGTGTATAACTTTTGTTCTGTTCCATTTGCTCTTTAGTTGAGGGATGAAGGAACTAGAAGACCGTGAGCTTTTATTTCTCCCAACGACAGCCATGGTTTGGCGGATAATTATGTTGGAAGCCCTGTGTTAATTCCTTTCTCAAGTGAGGGTTCATTTACTTTTTAGGAACAAGTGAAAGAACACAGTCCTCAGCAGCTCTTCTCAAAGTGGGGTCCCTTTCCTGACACGGTCCCTCTCCCACCAAGAGGCAGGTATCCTCCCTCCAGCACCCCTCCCTAGCATTACCAGAGCTTTGTGGAGCTCCTTTGACGGCTGGGTGTGTGATTTTAGACCTTCCCCCAAACAGGTGTTTCCTTCAAAGGATGAGCTGGCGGCATCCTTTAGTACAATAAAGGCACCGTGTACCGAATGGTTTCTCTAAAGGAAGTACATTCTTGTGTATACCTACACCTTCCCTTTGCGCAGGTGAATTGCACATAAACTTTCAACATACTTTAGAGATAGGTCTCATGCTTTCCTAGGGTTTGCAGTGCACTTGTAGCACCATGGGTGAGAATTGGTATCGGTCCAGTTTTCCCCTTATTCTGTTCACTAATTGCATGCATCAATAGAGGATGCAATTAGTGAACAATTGCACTACTCTCCGACCTGGAGAACAGAGCCGTTTGGTAAACAATAGGAACACAATGGCCCGCCCTGGTGAAGGAGCCTGTGTTTTTCGCTTCTGTCATCGAGAAGGGGCCCTCACTGATTTTCACTCAATTCACCTCATCGTGGTTAGTGGAGCGAGACCAGGAAATTCGCCTTTTACAGAACATGGGTCTCAAGGGTCAGCCACTCAGGATGAGCCCAGCATGAGTCCCGGCTTGCTCAAAGCGACGGGAGGCCTTCCAGTCCTACCCATGGTAGCTCCTCATTTGCCGGCATCAAATTTCCCTCTCCTAATGTATGCATCATACCTTCTTACCATGAGGAGGCGAGCAAATTTCCATCCTGAAGGGGATCTGCGACATTCCTTTAAGTTCAGAAATCCTTGCGCATCTCTGCTTTAAAGGACTGACTCGGGTGACAATGCTCTGGCTCAACAGGTGTCACCTCAGGACAGTGAGTCAGGGCAGTCAACTCAATGCCACACACATTCACACACATACAGACACATACTTCTTCACACACACACACACATCCATACACACACCCCCAAACACACACACACATCCTCACACACACACATCCTCCAACAAACACACGCACACACATACACGCATATCCACACACATCCTCACAAGCACACACACATCCACACACACACCCCCCAAACACACACACATCTCACACACACACACATGCACACACATACACACATGTCCACACACATCCTCACACACACACATCCACACACATGCACGCACCGTCACACACACACAGACACACATCCTCACACATACACCCTCACCTCCTCCCCGTTCCCGACACAGTCACATGGATAGCAGACACCTACTAGTCTTGACGTTCCTACAGCTATTCCAGCTGTCCGCTCTGTAAATATCCTTGTGATGTGTGTCTGCCGCCAGGAAAGAAACGTTACCTTGGTTGTCATAGAAACCGGAGTGTCGTCCGGACATTCTCCTGGATGAGGACTTGCTACGGAGAGCAGGAAGCGCCAATACATCCCCCGAGGCTCAGCGTCGATCTGGAGCTCACTCAGTGACACCCCGCCCAATCTCACGCGGGAACCAAGAAAGGATTCTCAACATGGCTGGGAATTCTCCTTGGCCTAGGCGCTGGGGGCAGGGGAAGTTTCACAGAACGGGTCACGGAGGGAGGCAAGTGAAGGCGTCACAGGTTCTGTTCTCCCTTGAGGCACAGGGACGTGGGATCCAGGTCCCGTGAGGGGCCACCTTTCCCACCGCCAGAACACACGAGGCCAGGTACTTTTGTGTACCTGTAGCTTGGCTCACACCGAAAACATGCGGTATTCAGTTTTCCATTCCTGAGTTAGCTCACTTAGGATAATGGCCTGCAGTTGCATCCAAGTTGCCACAAAAGACACGATTTTGTTCTTTTTTTTTTTTTACGCCTGACTAGTATTTCATGGTGTATATACACATTTTCTTCCTCCACTCATCAGTAGATGGGCACTTAGGTCGATGCCACACGTTGGCAATTGTGAATTGTGCTGCGATAAACATACATGTGCAGCTGTCTTTTTCACATAACGACTTCGTTTCAGTTGGGTAGATACCCAGTCGTGGGATTGCTGGATCGTATGGTGTATCGACTATCAGTTCTTTAAGGAGTCTCCATATTATTGTCCATAGGGGTTGGACTAATTTGCATTCCCACCAGCAGCGTAAAAGCATTCTTTTTCACCACATTTGCACCAACATCTATTGTTTGTTGACTTTTTAATCGTGGTCATTCTGGCCGGGTAAGGTGCTATCTCACCCTGGTGTTCATTGGTGTTTCCTTGATGATGAGCAATGTTGAACATTTTTTCAAATTGACTTGGCCATTTGCATATCTTCTTTTGAGAAATGTCTGTTCATGTCATATGCCCACGTTTTAATGGGATTATTTGTTCTTTTTCCTTGCTGCTTTTGTAGAGTTCCTTGTAGATTCTGCATATTAGCTCTTTGTAGCCAGCACAGTTTGCAAATATTTTCTTCCATTCTTCGGGTTACCTTGCTACTCTGCTGATAATTTCTTTGGCATATTTCTTTCGATACTTGTGTTGTTGTCAAAAATGGACTTGTTTTTCATGGACCATATTTGTGTGTAAACATGAATGGGCTGAAGATTATTTTTAAATTGAAATTTTCATTTAATTGATCGCTTAGGTTTTTTCAAAGTACTTGAACATATATTGCATGGGTCTAAGAATTGTTATTTTTGAAAGAAATATTTATTGAAGTGAAACTCAGATAACGTAAAATTAGATATTTAAGCATACCATTTGGTGGCATAAAGTAAATTCACAGTATTGTAAAATCATCACCTCTGTCTATTTACACAACATTTGCATCAATCCAAAGAAAACCCTGTACCCATTAGGCAGTCACTACTGATTCCCGCCTCCCTCCTTCCCTGGCAGCCACTCATCCGTTTTGTAATCAGATGACATGATAACAACCTGATTTCTAAGTATTGCTAATCCTTAACATTTTCCTCTTCTGGACATTCCATATAAATGGAATCATAGGGCATGTGACCTTTTGTGTCTGGCCTATTTCACGTAACATGGTTTCCAAGTTCATCCATGTCGTACCACGTATCAGAGCATCATTCTTTCTTATAGCTACAGAGTATCCCATTAGGTGGATCCGTCAGGTTGTGTTCATCCATTTATCTGTTGGTGGTAATGTGGGATGCTCCTATTCGGCTGTGGTCAACGGTGCTGTTATGAACATTGTACACATGTATTTGCTTGAATGTCTGTTTTAAATTTTTCTGCACGTATCTAGGAGTGGAATGATGGTGTCATATGTTAATTACTTTTAACATTGGAGGAAACACCAAACTGTTTTTCACAGTAGCCACACCATTTTACATTCCCATGAGCAGTGTATAAGGCTTGCAGTTTCTCCACATCTTTAACAGCAGCAATTTTTGTCTTCCTCTTAAAAGTAAACATCCTGGGGGGTGGTTAGCTGGTAGGATTGTGGTATGATTTGCATTTCCCTAAGAGTAATGGTGTTGAGCCTATGTTCTCCATCCCTAACCCTTGCACATGCCATGCCTGGATCCTATTTTGCTTATTGCATGGGCCATCTTTCCGTCCTCATTCATCTGTTAAACTCCTACCCATATCTCAGTATCGATCAGCAATATTTAATCTGCTGAGCGCTTCTCTAAAAGCCAGACTCTCACCTTGATTTCTTTGACACTATGAACGAAATAACAAAGCGTGATATTTAGGCTGTCAAAGGGCCTTGAGAAAATTCTACACCACGGGCTCCTAAAACAGTGAGAAAATGTTTTGTCACGAGTCTAGGTAATCAGGAGTCAATGGCAGTGATCAGGGTGGCGAAGTATTAGCAATGTGCTGTTCTTAGAATTAGCACTGAGACGAGTTGTGAAATCTTGATGTATCTATGGTACATAGACATCTATGGATTACCTCTTGGAGCACATGGTGAAGTCCCCAGATATTTTCAGACTACTATATGCCTTTTCCAGTAGTAACATGCCATTGTGACGGAGATCAATGTGAGGCAACGTTTACATGAGTAAGTGAAACAAGAGATAATTTTCAGTAATGTTGCCGTAGGAAACCACATTCAATTCTATGATCTCACAAAGAGTCTGTAGTAGAGCAAGGGCTCTGGTAGCCTTTGCCCATTGTTCCTCACCCAACACATTGGTGGCTTTCTAGAGCCAGTGAAATGCTGACGGTCACAAGCAAGTGAATTCAAAGGGAATAGCATACAGTGGCCTTGCCTTTAACCTGTTACTTGCACAGGCAGTGGGAAAGCACGATCAGAGTGAATACAGTCTTGAAGACTTTGCTAAATGTAGATGAAAGAAGGAAAATGCATGATTAAAAACAGAAAGAAACTTGCAGAGCTGGTAGCAAACAAAGACAGGTACGAAAGTTAAAGATAATTTTAGAAGATGTAAAGACAATCTATAGCTATATCTATCTGAGTCTATAGCTATGTCTTTATGTATGCCCACGCCGCTGTCTATCTAGAGAGAGAAAAGGATGAAAGGAAATAATACCCGGGATTTTAAATGGAATATTATATCGCTTGGTGGAATTATGTGTGAATTTCATTTCCTTATAAATTATATTTTCATAACATTTTACAGTGAAGATGTATTACATTTTTAACTAGATCAAAGACTTGAAAGTAGAATTTAAGTTACCGTAGAGAGCCTCATATTACATATTTCTTTATTTGTTATTAATTCTAATTTGTGTATTTTGTATATAAATTTATGGGTACATGTGAAATTTTGTTACATGTATACAATGTGTAGTGATTAAGTCAGGATATTTAGGGTGTCCATCGCCTGAGTACAATACATTTTTGTGAAGGACCATCACCCTTCACAAATTGCTTCTATCTTACTGTAGGTTTGTTCCCTTCAACGCACTTCTCTGCATCCTTCTCCTGCTGACTCACTCTTCCCAGTCTCCATTCTCTACCTCTCCATTCTCTACCTCCATGCAATCAGATGTTTTAGCTCCTGCATATAATAGAGGACATATGATATTTGTCTTTTTATGCCTACTTTATTTCACTGACGATAATGCCCTCTAGTTCCATCCATGCGGCTGCGAATAACATGATTTCATTCTTTTTTTAAAGGAATAAGTGTGTTCCACACACGCACACACACACAAAGACACATAGGTACATGTATACATATATACGCCATCTTGTTAAAAAACCATTCATCTGTTGATGCACACTAAAGTTGATTCCACATCTTTGCTATTGTGAATGGTGCTATATAGTAAACATGCAAGAGCAGGTATTTTTTTACATATTGATCTCTTTTCCTTTCGGTAGATACCCAGTCATGGGATTGCTGCATTGAATGGTAGTTCTGTTTTCAGTTTTGTTGAGAAGTCGCCATACTCTTTTCCACGGTGGCTGTAGTAGTTCACACTCTCACCAACAGGCTGTAAGATTTGCCTTTGCTTCATATTCTTGCCAACCTCTGTTATTTTGTGTCTTTTTAAATAGTGGCCATTCTGACTGGGGAAAGATGATATGTCACTGTGGTTTTGGTTTGCATTTCTGTGGTGGTTAGTGACATTAGACCTGTGTCTCTCACCGTATACAAAAATGAACGCAAATAGATTAAGGAGTTATATAAAAGAACTGAGGCCGGGTGTGGTGGCTCACGCCTGTAATCTCAGCACTATGGGAGGCCGTGGGGGCGGATCATGAGGTCAGGAGATCGAGGCCATCCTGGCTAACACGGTGAAACCCCGTCTCTACTAAAATTACAAAAAATTAACCGGGCGTGGTGGCACGTGCCTGTAGTCCCAGCTACTCGGGAGGCTGAGGCAGGAGAATCGCTTGAAACCAGGAGGCGGAGGTTGCAGTGAGCCGAGATGGCACCACTGCACCCCAGCCTGGGAGACAGAGTGAGACTCCGTCTCAGAAACAAAACAAAACAAAACAAAACAAAGCAAAGCAAAACAAAACAAAACAAAACACCAAAAACAACCTGAAGCTATATAAATGCTAGGAGAAAACCTAGCGAAAACTCTCTTTGACACCGGTCTAGGCAAAGAATTCCTAAGACTTTGAAAGCACAGGCAGCAAAAACAACCAAAAATAGACAAATACAGTGCATACAACTGAAAAGCTTCTGCACAACAAAAGGCACAATCAGCAGAGTAAAGAAATAACCTATTGAATGGGAGAAGATATTTGCAAACTAATCACCCCACAGGTGACTAATATCCAGAACATTCAAGGAACTCAAACGACTCGACAGGAGAAAAATGATCCCCTTAAAAAGTGGGCCAAGGAACTGAATTGACATTTCCCAAAAGAAGACATACAAGTGTCCCACAGGTGTATGAAAAAGTGATTCACATCACTAATCGTTGGAGAAATGGAAATCAAAACCCATATTATTTTATTAGTGGAAAGCAGAGGGCTGTTTATTAGGAAACTTCTGGAAGACTAACTTTACAAATTCATTAAATGCAGCGTTGTTAGAAGTTAGAAACTTGGTGTGACGATCTGTAGCGGGGAGTCATCCAATACCTGTGTTTTCCTGCCCTTAGGTGAAAATGGAAATGTGTCCATTGGATTTACTCTCAAAACTCTAATATAGACAAGTTCTACTTAGACATGCCATAAAATGATGTCATTCAGTCTTGACTATTCGTGGAGTAGAGATTCCATTCATATCCTGTTTTTTACTTCTTTCTCATTTTTCACATTTTCAATAGTTTCCTAATCTCTACGGCCTGTATTTGCAAAAAGAAGACGATGGTGTCCGAAAGCCACCAGATGGAGGTGTTGAGCTGCCATTGTTAATGTCAGCCAGGCAGCCCCTGACACGTAGTGTGTGGGTAAGAGAACAACCTGGATAACTTATTTCCAGTGCAGATTTCACATTCCCTCCCACAGAGTTCATTAGGGAGGCCTGAATAGGGCCATGAAATCCAAACTTTCCCAAATCCCTTTCACTGTGATCCTGATACAGGCTGGTCCACAAGTCACACTTTGAGAAACTTTGATTTCAATGGTAATGGTAGTTATGGCCATATATGAAAATAAATAGAGAAAGAGTATACAACTGGAAGAGAATTGAGCAAGACCCAAATCCCTGGAAATTCCATCTTGAAAGGGCCCCGTGGAGAAGGTGCTGCTAGTAAAGATATTGAGACGTGGCCAAAATGAAGAGAATAACAGGAGAATGTGTTGTTATGGAAGACAAAGGAAGACAAAAGGAGGGGACCGAGAAAAAGAGGAGAGTGCTCAACAGTGTCGACTGCAGCTGAGAATCAACTGAGATGAGGGCCAGAGAATGTGCATTAGATCTAGTCACGTGGAGGTCACCAGTGACTTTTGAGGGAGAATCCTTTTAGAAGAGATGTGCGTTGGTTTCTAGTGGATTTCAGAAAATGTGAGAGATGAGGCAATAGAGGCACCAAGCAGAGATAATCCTTTGGAAACTTTGACACAAAGAGTAAGAGAGTGGTGGGAATTACATTGGTGGTGAATAAGGCCCAGGGATTTTCAAGTTGAAGGAGATTTGAGTACACACAAATGGGAATAAGAAGGATGGAAAGAGAAAGACATGCAGAAGATAGAGGGAGGAGAAAGATAATGGATAAACTAATGGATAACACGAGGTTTCTGGAAGGCAGGAGGCCATGGAACCCAGAACACAGGGGCAGGGACGTCTGTCCTCCTCTAACAGAGGGAGAGACAGGGCACAGAGGCAGGTAGCTTGTAGGTTTGATGGCAGAAGTTTTGGGGGATTTCGTCTGAATTGTTCTGTCACAAAAACAGCAAGGGAGTCAAATGGTGCGTGTGACAGGGAGTTGTGAGAGGAAGTAGCAAAACTGAAGGGTGAGTAGAGCAGAAAAGAGAGAGAAAGTGATGCTCCTATAAGACAGAGATAGAGAACCCAAAACAGAAGAGTCAGGTAACGGAAGGAGGAAATGTAGAGAGATGGAATGGGGAGTGAGCAAGTAAGAGAGATACTGGGAGAAAGCTGGCAGCTGTCATGAAGCTCTCCTAAGGGGACTTGGGGGAAATAGAGCTCTGGTTGAAGGGGAGGATTTCCTCTGTGGCTGAACATAAAAATCATCATGTAGTTTTTTGGGGGTTTAATGGAGGTGAGTCGTCTGTGACCCAAGGATGCGACTTAGTGTTGCTCAAGTTGAGACTGGAGGATCCACGTTCAAGATGGCTTGCTCTCATGGCTGGCAAGCTGCAGCTGGTTATTAGCTGGAAACTTAGCTGAGGCTGGGAGCCTCCGATGCTCCCCACGGGTCTCTCCATGGGCTGCTTGAGCTTCCTCAAAGCATAATGGGTGGGTTCCCAGATCAAGTGTCCCAAAGGAGGAAGGTGGGATTTCACGGCATTTTTGTGTCCTAGACTCCACAGGCAGAAATCCTCACTTGTGTGGTCCTCTCTCACACTCAGCGGCTTCATCCGCTGCCTGAGTTCAAGAGAAGGACATATAGGCTGCACTCCTTGATAGGAGCAGGGCCCCAGGTCACACGGAAAGAAGAGCTTGTGGGAAAGAAGGTGGTACTGTGGCCATCTTCAGAAAATGCAACTTGCCACACAACCAGTTAAATGGTTAAAAAGGAATAACAGTGTAACTTAAAAAATTTTTTAATTTTAACTTTAAAATTTTTATGTGTACATAGTAGGTGTATATATTTATGGGGTACATGAGATTTGTTTGTTTCTGTTTGAGACAGAGTCTGGCTCTGATTTCCCAGTTTCACTGCCACTGTGGGTTCATACCTCACTGAAGCCTTGATTTCCCAGACTCACATGATCCTCCTGTCTCAGCCTCCTGAGTCACTGGGACTACCAGGACATGCCGTCATGCCTAGCTAGTCTTCTTATTTTTGGTAGAAACAGGATCTCTCTGTGGTACTCAGTCTGGTCTTGAGCTCCTGGGCTTACGTGATCCTCTCAACTCAGCCCCGCAAAGTGCTGGGACTACAAGGGTGAGCCACTGCACACAGCCCACTGTGACACTTTAAACATATTTGAAAAGGTAGAACTAATGTACATGTATTGAAACTACAACATGATACTAGAAAATATACCTTCTCAAGTTTACAAAGAACATTTACAGAAATTGATCATATGTGAGGTCACGAAGAAAACATTAGTAAGCTCCACATATAGAGATATCACAAACTACTGCTGTGGTCGTAGTACAATACAACTAAAAGCTGTAAATAAGTCCACGTGCCCCAGAACTCATAAAAAGCAAGTGTTAAAGAATTATTGGGTGCCAGCCTAGATATGAGGAGGAAGTATCTACTTTCTGATAAATTACAATAAACCCTATAGATTTGAATCTATGACATATATTTACAGAGGTGATCAGAGAAAAGTAGACCGCTTTGAATACTCATAACCATGACAATGGGAGTATAAAAATGAATCAGTGACATTTCTAACTCAAGGGCTAGGCATAAAACAAAGTTAAAAGGAAGCACAAATAAGTAATAATGTTAATATATAAAGCAGACATTAATGAGGGAGAAACAGAAATAGAAGACACAAATATTGAAGAGTGTGTTTTTAAATCAATGAGGCAGGTGAAGCAGTAGCTAATTGAATCAAAGATGCAGAGATAGTGTTTCTGTATCTATATAATAGGCACACAGACAGGTAGATGGGTAGGCAGGTAGATAGATAGCCAGATAGATAGACAGGCATAGAAATACATAGATATAGATAGATGATAGATAGATAGATAGATGATAGATATAGATAGATAGATGATAGATAGATGATAGATAGATAGATAGATAGATAGATAGATAGATAGATGATAGATAGATAGATGATAGATGATAGATAGATAGATGATAGATAGATAGATGATAGATAGATGATAGATAGATAGATAGATGATAGATGATAGATAGATGATAGATATAGATAGATAGATAGATAGATGATAGATATAGATAGATAGATAGATGATAGATAGATAGATAGATGATAGATATAGATAGATAGATAGATAGATGATAGATAAATAGATAGATAGATGATAGATGATAGATAGATAGATGATAGATGATAGATGATAGATAGATAGATGATAGATAGATAGATAGATGATAGATAGATAGATAGATGATAGATAGATAGATAGATAGATAGATAGATAGATAGATAGATGATAGATAGATGTTTGCACAGGAGACACAGAACTACCAGCATACCTTGTTTGATTGTGCTTTATTGCACTTTGCAGATGCAGCTTGTTTTGAAAGGTTCCTAATGACCCTGATTTGAAAAATCCGTGGGCACCATTTTTCACAGCATGTGCTCACCTCGTGTCTCTGTGTCACATTTTGGTAATTCTTACAATATCTCAAATTTTCAGTAGGATTATATCTGTTATGGTGATCCGTGATCAGTGCTCTTTGATTTTGCTATTGTAATCACATTGGGAAGCCACAAAATACACCCTAGAAGAAGCAAGCTTAATCAACCAACGTTGTGTATGTTTTGACTGCTCCACTGACTGGCCTCTCCCCATCTCTCTCACTCCGCTCTGGTCTCTCTACTCCCAGTGACACGACAGAATTGAAATTAGGCCAAATAATAACCCTACGATGGCCTCTAAAGGTTCGAGTGAAAGGAGGAATTGCAGATCTCTCACTTTAAATCAAAAGGGAGAAATTATTAAGCTCAGTGAGGAGGGCATGTTACAAGCTGAGACAGGCCCCAAACTAGACCTCCTGTGCCAAAGGCTTAGCCAGGTGGTGAAAGAAATGAAAAGTGCCACTCCAGCGAACACATGAATGATAAGGAAGTGAAACAGATTTCGTGCTGACATGCAGAGAGTTTTAGTGGACATATCATCAAATCAACCACCAGATGCCCTTAAGCCAAGGCCTAATCCAGAGCACAGCCCTATCTTTCCTCACTTCTCTGAGGCTGAGAGAGATGAGGAAGCGGCAGAAAAAAAACAAAAAACAAGACAAAACAAAAACAAAAACAAAAAAACGTGAGAAGCTAGCAGATGCTGGTTCATGGAGTGTAAGGCAAGAGGCCATCTCCATCACATAAAAGTGCAAGATGGATCATCAAGTGCTGATGGAGGCGCTGCAGGAAGTTCTCCAGAAGATCTAGCTGAGATCATGGGTGAAGGTGGCTATGCTCACAACAGATTTTCCTTCTAGGTGAAACAGCCTTCTATTGGAAGAAGATACCATCTAGGACTTTCGTAGGTAGAGAGGAGAAGTCAATGCCTGGCTTCAAACTTTCAAAGGACAGGCTGACTCTCTTGTTAGGGGGCTAATGCAGCTGGTGACTGTAAGTTGAAGCCGATGCTAATTTATCACTTTGAAAATCCTAGGGCCTGTAAGAATGATGCTAAAGCTACTCTGCCTGTGCTCTAGAAATGAAACAACAAAGCCTGGATGACAGCACATCTGTTTACATGGTGACTTACTGAAGATTTTAAGCCCACTCTTGGGACCTGCTGTTCAGAAATAAAAAGATTCCCTTCCAAATATTACCACTCATTCACAGTGTGTCTGGTCACTCAAGAGCTGTCATGAAGATATACAAAGAGGTTTGTTTTTTATTTTTATGCCTGCTTACATGCATGAAACATTCACTCTGCAGTCCATGGATCAAGAAATAATTTTAACTTTCAAGTCTTCTTGTTTAGCAAACAGATTCCATAACGCTGTAGCTGCTATAGATAATGATTCCGCTGAAGGATCTGAAAAAAGGAAATTGAAAACCTTCTGGAAATGATTCACCTTTCTGCATGCCACTAAGAACATTCGTGATTAATGGGAGGAAGTCAAAATATCAACATTAAAGGATGAAGTTGATTCCAACCCTCACAAATCACTTTGAGGGGTTCACAATGTCAGTGGGGGAAGTACCTGCAGATGTGATGGAATAGCAAGAGAACCAGAAACAGTAGTGGAGCCTGAAGAAGAAATTGAATCACTGCAATCTCATGATTAAACTGGAAGGGACAAGGAGTTGCTTCTTATGGAAGAACAAAGAAAGTGATTTCTTGAAATGGAATGGAATCCATTCCTAGAGAAGATGCTGTGAACGTAGTAGTAGTTGAAATGTCAGTATGGGATTTAGAGTATTGCATAAACTTAGTTGATATAGCAGTGTCAGGGTTTAAGAGGACTCGTTACAACTTCGAAGGATATTCAACTATGGGTGAGTAAAATGCTATAAACAGCATCGTATGCTATGGAGACAGGTTTCATGAAAAGAAGAGTCAATCTATGTGTCAAACTTCACTGATGTCTAATTTTAAGAAATTGCCACAGCCACCCCAACTTTCACCAACCACTCCACCGACCACTCAGCAGCCATGAACATTCAGGCAACACTTCCCATCAGCTAAGAGTGTATGACTCACTGATGGCTCAGGTGATATTGAGCATTTGTTATAATAAACTCTTTTTAAGTTAAGGTATGTATATATTTTTGACATAGTGCTATTGCACATCTAATAGACTATAATATACTGTAAACTTAACTTTTACATGCAAGAAACACCAAAAAATTCATGTCACTTGCTTTATTGTGATGGTCTGGAACTAAACCCACAATGTCTTTGAGGTATGCCTGTAAATAATAAGGAAGAGGAAATTTTTAAAAATCAGAGGGTCTTACAAAGAGACTTAGACTCCCACACAATAATAACGGGAGACTTTAATACCCCACTGTCAACATTACACAGATCAATGAGACAGAAAGTTAACAAGGATACCCAGGAATTGAACTCAGCTCTACACCAAGCGGACCTAATAGACATCTACAGAACTCTCCACCCCAAATCAACAGAATATGCATTTTTTTCAGCACCACACCACACCTGTTCCAAAATTGACCACATAGTTGGAAGTAAAGCTCTCCTCAGCAAATGTAAAAGAACAGAAATTATAACAAACTGTCTCTCAGACCACAGTGCAATCAAACTAGAACTCAAGATTAACAAACTCACTCAAAACCGCTCAACTACATGGAAACTGAACAACCTGCTCCTGAAGGACTACTAGGTACGTAACGAAATGAAGGCAGAAATAAAGATGTTCTTTGAAGCCAACGAGAACAAAGACACAACATACCAGAATCTCTGGGACACATTCAAAGCAGTGTGTAGAGGGAAATTTATAGCATTAAATGCCCACAAGAGAAAGCAGGAAAGATCCAAAATTGATACCCTAACATCACAATTAAAAGAACTAGAAAAGCAAGAGCAAACACATTCAAAGCTAGCAGAAGGCAAGAAATAGCTAAAATCAGAGCAGAACTGAAGGAAATAGAGACACAAAAAACCCTTCAAAAAACTAATGAATCCAGGAGCTGGTTTTTTGAAAAGATCAACAAAATTGATAGACTGCTAGCAAGACTAATAAAGAAGAAAATAGAGAAGAATCCAATAGACGCAATAAAAAATGATAAAGGGGATATCACTGCTGATCCCACAGAAATACAAACTACCATCAGAGAATACTACAAACACCTCTATGCAAATAAACCAGAAAATCTAGAAGAAATGGATAAATTCCTCGACACATACACCCCCCAAGACTAAACCAGGAAGAAGTTGAATCTCTGAATAGACCAATAACAGGCTCTGAAAAATAATCAATAGCTTATCAACCGAAAAGAGTCCAGGACCAGATGGATTCACAGCCGAATTCTACCAGAGGTACAAGAAGGAACTGGTACCATCCCTTCTGAAACTATTCCAATCAATAGAAATAGAGGGAATCCTCCCTAACTCATTTTATGAGGTCAGCATCATCCTGATACCAAAGCCGAGCAAAGACACAACCAAAAAAGAGAATTTTAGACCAATGTCCTTGATGAACATTGATGCAAAAATCCTCAATAAATTACTGGCAAACTGAATCCAGCAGCACATCTAAAAGCTTATCCACCATGATCAAGTGGGCTTCATCCCTGGGATGCAAGGCTGGTTCAACATACGCAAATCAATAAATGTAATCCAGCATATAAACAGAACCAAAGACAAAAACCTCATGATTATCTCAATAGATGCAGAAAAGGCCTTTGATAAAATTCAACAACGCTTCATGCTAAAAACTCTCAATAGATTAGGTATTGATGGGACGCATCTCAAAATAATAAGAGCTATCTATGACAAACCCACAGCCAATATCATACTGAGTGGGCAAAAACTGGAAGCATTCCCTTTGAAAATGGGCACAAGACAGGGATGCCCTCTCTCACCACTCCTATTCAACATAGTGTTGGAAGTTCTGGCCAGGGCAATTAGGCAGGAGAAGGAAATAAAGGGTATTCAATTAGGAAAAGAGGAAGTCAAATTGTCCCTGTTTGCGGAGTTATGCTTGTATCATATAACATGGGTTCAAGTTATTTCTTCAGTCATCAGAACAACAGAGGTTGAAGAGACAACTGAATAAGTGTCAACTCTTGCTGCAGTTGTTTCAAAAGAAAGAAATTTAAGGAATTCTGATACATATTCCTACAAATAAAATATTCCAGTACTTACATCAATCCTGAGTTTTTCAGATTAAACATGTACTACTTACAGTCTCCGACACAATTTTATTTTGGAACACGGCGATTTATTTTTTAAGTTGACTTTCTTCACCAAAAAGAGTTCTTTCATAATACTCTTCCGAATCCTCGATGCTCTAAAACAAAAAGCCTAGTTCACTGACAGGCCACCACTTTACATCTCACGTTGTAAACAGGGTAAATTAAATGTCAAAAGGAAACGGCTTGTAATAAAGGATGCTGTTTATTTACTTCAAATTTAAAAACTGTAATCAATACATGGAGCTCCAAATGCCCACTTAAGCTCTGTAATGCCAGATTTCAGTGAAATATTATTACAGCAGGTACAACAGTCATGTACTTTGCCTGAAAAAAATGTGTTGATGACCATCTTAAGGTCGAAGTGGAGCAAAGACAGAAAAAGACTGGCAGTCTTATGTCACGAAATACCACATTTTTTCACCAGGTAGTGATCCATTTATTATCACTAATAGTCCGTATAACATGGTTTCCATTGAAGAGATAAAATGGTCTGTGATATGACTTCATCAAGGTAGAGAAAACATAACTATATTTGAAATACACCCTATTCACTCAACGAATAGTTCAACAGTTCCTACTCCCTAAAATGTTGTATGTTAATGCTGAGGAAGAAGTAAAAAGCAAATACACAATCTCTTCCATATTCCTGTGGCATGAGCAAATGCACGAATAAAAAAAGTAATACAAAAATTGTGTAACTGCCACGGAAGGACAACTCACTAAGACATGTAGCTAAAAATAGGGGCTGATGTCGACTTAGTTTGCAAAAGATTTCAATCGGTCAAAAAAAGAACAAAAAGATTTTGGAAGCATGGTGAGGGAAGAGCAAGAGCAAAGCATGAGAGTAATGGTGAATTCATTCAGAGAAGGCTGTCAACCTGGAGAGATGGGAGGAAAGACAGAAGGCAAGCCTAAGAAGCAGTCACGCAAAGGGGAGTGTCTCTGAATACGTAAGAACTGAGAAGTATGAGAAGTAGACACCACTGTCAGACTGGGAAGAGGGAAGGGCTAGGAAGCATTTTAGAAAGGGAGGGGTTTTAGGAAGATAATATCGCCGATCAATGAAGGATGGCTCAGCAGGGAAGAGAGAACTCAGATAACAGTTTAGTAGTACAAGCAAGGAAGAATGAGGTCTTGAACTAGGGCAGCTGCAGTGGGAATTTAAAGAAAGAAATTAAAGGACTATTGCAGAGGTAAAACTTGCAGGGCCTAGTGACAACTGCATGGGAAAGATAACGGACCAGTAAGAGCCCAAGATGATACCAAAGTTCCTACCCTAAGTGGTAACATGTAGCATAAGCAGTGACAGGAAAACTTTTCTAGTCTCATGTTCATATCAATTAATAAATGGTTTCTGGGAAACATCATAGCAACATGCTCTCTGCTTGTGACTTCTATTTAAATAACAGTTTAGTGTATAGATAATCCTCAAGTTGTTTGAAAATTTATTATCAAACTCTTTTCCCAGTTTATTTAACACATCTAAGTTAGTAAAGAGTGACTTACGAACGTATATTTTCACAAGGTTATTAAAAAGAATACCTCCCAAAAAAGAATTCCATGGTTTCCTAAATAATATACATCTAGAGGAAGAAGAGGTCATTGTCCGATGACAATTCGCTAATGTGCTGTACGACAGCAGCTAATTCTCAATGCACAAAGTGTTAATAATCTGCGGGCTTTCCCATTCTGTTATACATCTGAACCATCTCTTTTGATTACAAATTGTCATGTAAAACCATTCCTAGTCAGTAATAATTTTGAGAGTAAATATGCCATAAAACACTCCTATATCACAGCAGGAAATAAAAGAGATACTCAGTAGTTATACTGGCCTACTTCTTGTTTAACTAAAACTGTTGAAACAAGACAAGCAAAAATGACACCCAGAAAGGATTTACGGACTTCTTGCTTTCCACTATAGATTTGTCACTGATCTCCTAAAAACTGAAAATAAAATCTTAATTAATGTATTAATAAAGTGTCGACTTTATACACAAGATGCATATTTCTAGGTAAAATTTCCAATTTACCTTTTCCTGTTCTCAATAGCTCCCACAAAACTATTCATGAATCCTAAAAATACATTTACCAATTATGTTAAATCCGGAACAATACATCCAAAGTGAAAATGGTAAGTAATTTAAAATGTATAACCAAAATATCTTTCCATGCATTCAGAAACAAGCAGATTGTCTTCTATTTTTATGCACGCTTTGTATTTCATAAGAATGTATTGTATAACCAAATGGAGCAGACCTTCATGAATTGCTCATGTAGCAGCTTAATCTCTTTCAGTTGCTGTCTGCTAACGACTCTCTCTTGTTGCCATCTCTTTTATTGCTCTCTAAATGTTTTCTAGAAGCACAAAACAAAAAAGTGAAAAGAAATGGGGTAAATGTCAATACTTACAAAGCATAATTCTGCATTAGCTCTAAAAGAATACTCTTTAAAATCAATACTTCTGAACATTTTCTTTTCGGCAACGTTTATGACCAGTTTTAAACAATTATGTTCACCACTCATATGCTAAAACAATATAATAACTTTTTTCATCAGTCATTGAGTAAAGCATTTCCTTTCTTATACATATTCAACACGTACGTCCTAATTCTTGATTTCAGATGAAGAGTAATTGATGACCCTGCCTATAATTTGTTTACCACAGATAGGTAAGATCTATACAGAAATTAACTAAGAAACATTCTTTCTTACGAAGATTTTAAACATGTGTAAAATCTTGGTCATTTCAATATGCACATAGATGAACCTCCCAATAACGCTGGCTTTTCTACACTTTGACCTAATCGCCAATAACAGTGTTCTTCTCTCCTCTATGTGGCACTCACTCACACAGTCATCCCCTAGATTTTGTCATTCCCAATGACTACAACATCTATGTAACATTAATAATAGCAATGATATTTGGTCAGATTGCATCCCGAAGATGTTAAATAAACCCATTGCATAGGAACCCTTTAATCCTCCAAACAACTCTGAGGTAGGTACACTTACCATATCTCCTTTTATAGATAAGGAAACTGAGAAACAGAGATAAATAATTTGCCCATGGTTTCTGAGCTAGCAATGGTCAGACTGGAGTTGGATCCCAAGTGGGGTGGTTCCAGAGTCCTGGTCCTTGACCACTGCTCTCAGCTGTTCCTTTATCTTCCCAACATACAGCCACTACCTCCCTGCCGTTGTAGGTCACTTACTTCAGTACTACAGCTCAGGAGTCTATCCCGACCTGACACCCATTGAATGGAGCCCTTTTCACTGCCCAACGCCCCATCCCCATGTGCTTGGGTAACTCAGTCTGAAATTCCACAACCAGTCATCACAACCCCATCCCTGCGTCTATGCCCAGCCCAACTCTCCCTCTATCAACGTGCTCAGCTACACCCCAACCCAGAAAATTCCAATCCTACAGCTGCTCTTGCACAAATACACCAACTGGGCTCACTTTAACTTCTTAATCGCTATGATGCTGACCCCAGTTGGGCCCCTAATGCTGCATGGCAATTATATTCCCCTCGTCCATTAGTCCACTAACGGGAACCCTCTCTGGGCTCATGCTCTCTTCCTTCTTTGCTGGATTTCTGCATGAACTATTACTACCTGAGACATTGATACGATAGGTTAATAATAAAGCTAAGCCTGATACCAACAATTTGTTTTTCTTATTCTTCCTCAGTCTTCTGCGTGTGTGTGTTATATTCTTGAAGAAAATTCAGCAACTGCAGAGAACATCTACAATTACATTTCTGCCTGTAAAACATAAGAAGTAACATGGTCATACTTCATAGAGAGATGAAAAATCAATCCTATTCAAGCCAAAACTGATTTGACATAATTTATACTACAAATAGAACAACCTGGGTGACAAAGTAACAAGGGAGTAATAGCAACTGAAATCCTCTCATTGGGAAAAGGGGAAATGAATTACTCTCATTCCGAAAGGATTTCTTCCTAACTGACTACTAGATCAGCTATCTTATGTTCTTTACGTACTAAAAACAAAGGAGGGTTTACTGCACTAGAAATTTCCCAGAAACATTCATTTTCTCTAAGAGCAGTTTACTTTTCCTTTCCTCTTACTGACTAACGTGGGGGTTCCCATAAGTAAATTCAAGACTACCATGGCCACTCATCCTGTAAGATTTTCCAAAAGAAATATTTCACTGAACTATTTCTCCACTCTGACACAACAGTGATTTTGTAAAAGAAATAGCGAAAACAATTTAACTAAAATAGATAACTTATTTAAAACATAGGGTTATCCCTTTCTACATAATGGAATATCGTTAAGGATCTAAAACTAAACGTTGAAGACATTTACCTTACATTTAGCTAGCATATTTCTAGAAATGGATAAAAATTAATTATACAGGAAGACTATTGCTATCTGGAAGGCGAAAAGAGGTCATCTTCATTGGCTTCTACGTAATATCTCATAATTCTGTTAAACTGAGGTTATAAAACTAAAGAAACTTACCTGCTTAGGGAACAATCAAGTAAAATACGTTGTTCACTGGAGACGCCAATAAGTACAGGACACTGAAATGATTTGCACCAATGAATACAAAGAAATGATATAAATATCATTATGCAAAAAAGCCAGCAATCATACCTTTTCAGTTGTTGTGTTTTCAAAATATGTTCCATTCTGTTCTTGGTGTTGCTGCAAGCTTTTGTATAAGTTTCAAGCCTTTTTCTCTTGGCAGAAAAACCCCGTTTCATGTCAGCTAGATAGTAAGTGAAAATGCATTAAAAGTTAATGTTGAAAAGTAGTTCCTTGGAATATATTCAAATCAATATGGGACATGATGGTTCAGTAATATTAGGAGGACATTTGAAATGTAAAATGCAAGAATCATTTCAAAAAGCAAGATTTTCCCACCTATTTTCTGTAAAATCTTTCAGGTATTAATATTAATATTCCAATTCTAAATGGTAAAACTGCAAATCACTTTTAATTGACAGATGATGAAAAGCAAATAATTAAAAGCTTCTATTTTTAAAATGTACAGAAAGGGTTACAAATACAGAATTTAATTTCTACATTTAGAAAATGTCCTACAATTCAAAGGATACTTTTCCGTGAAGTACTGTCACGACTCATTATGTAAAGCACACAAAAGTATCTTATTTAATAAGACCATCAAAAGGGTAGAAATAATACACAATAAGAAAACTATTTTTAAGCACCCTAGAGATTAATGCTATTAACTGTATTGTAATAGAAGCAGCAATGTCCATGGGTATAAAAATTTAAGTTTAAGTAGACAAATACATTTTTGAACACTTTTGAAATATTTTCTTGGAGCTTCTTATGTGACATTTTTATACATAGTGCCGTGTCTCAGAAAACTGTAATACTGCAAGGAATGCTTTCCTAAACCTGGTTTCACATCAGAGATCTACCATCAATTGCTATTAATAGTTTACAGCAATCATAAAAGATCTGCACCGTAATACAAATATTTTTACATACAGTACTCACCTATAATACTCAGCTTATTAGGCAGCTCACAAAACCAGCACTTTGTCACCACCTAGCAGAGCAAAGCTTTCCAAATACTCTGCTTGTATGAATTATCTCTATAGAAAAACAAAAAAAAAAAAAAAAGGAACAAAACATTTTAAAAATAAGAGTATTGTCTCCATAGTCTCTACAGAAATTTTCTCAAATGCTTTTGGAAATATGGTCCTGTAACAGTCAGTGCAACCAGCCTTTCACGTGGCAATATACACTTTATGAGTTTTTGGATCCAGTTACATGTTTCTCACTGGTAGAAAACTTGTATTTACTTTTCTACTACACAGTTTATTAGTGCAAAAATAATAGAAAATACTCACTTTAGAGAATTCAATTTTCTCTGGTACTTTAAAGCAAACAAAATCAGAAGGCTATGACAATAAAATAGCTAAATTAGGAATACGAAAAACTCATATTTAAAACTGAGTACAGATGGACACGAAGAGGGGAACAACAGACACTTGGGCCTACTTGAGGTGGAGGGTAAGAGGAGGGTGAGGATCAAAAAAACCACCCATCAGCTACTATGCTTGTAACCTGGGTGAAAAAACAATCTGTATGCCAAACCCCTGTGACACGCAATTTGCCTGTATCACAAACCTGCATATGTATCCCCAAACCTAAAATAAAACCTAAAAAAAAGACCACTGATATGTGACTTAATCTGAGTACACTGAAAGGAATGAATAGAGCTGTTCCTCATCCATCTTTACTCTGAAGTCATCAAATTTCTCCTCTATTTTCTAATAAAGATTTTGAGGTATTATTTTGCATTTTTAACTCTGTGTTTATCTACACTTGATTTTTTGTTCCCCATGTCAGGTAGAGATCCGATTCTGCTTTCCTTTTTCACGTGGAAATTAAGTTGTCTCGTCCTCATTAGTTGAATACTGTATAGTTTTCCCATTATCAGCTTATTTACTAAAAAGTCCTTCTTTGTCCCTGCTGATTTGAAATGCTACCTTTTTCATACTCTCAATTTACACATATTATTGGGTCTACTTATCACTTTCTAGTATGTTGCCTTGGCCTGTCTGTCCGTTCTCATGCCAGTGAATCCACAGTGGTTTAATGACAGAAGCTCAGGTGTATACTGTAATGTGTTTTAGGCCACTTATTCCTCATAGCTCTTCTTTTCGGTGATTTTGTAGCTATACTTGCCATTTTAAATAGGCATTATAATATCATCTTGTTCTCTCCAGGGTAAAAGAGGAATTGTAATAAACTTAAAACTCACTTAAGGAGAAGTAACATCTTGATGATGTTATAATGTCCTCACACGGAACAAGGGATTTCTACCCACTAGTCCAACTCTACTTTTGTGTCTTTGTAAAAGGCTTTTTATACTGTTTTGAATATGTCTTAATTTTATGCCTATGTTTTAGAACCGTTTTTGTTGCTCTTGTAAATGAAGTTTGTTTTGTTTTTAACTTTTGTCTTCTAACTGGTTATATTTTTGTGTCTGTGGAGGCTGTTGATTTTTGTGTGTCAATTTTATATACTGAAAACGTTCTGATTTTTTTTAAATGTTTTAGTTACTTTTACCCCTGATTCTCTAGGGTACTCTAAGTATATTATGACATCATCTGCAACTAGAGATAATTTTAGTTCTTTTCCAATTCTTTTGCTTCTAATTTCTTTGTCTTGCTCATTGCATATGTGACAACCTTCAGGACAGTAATAGGTAATAATGGACACATTAAACGTTTTTGCCTGCTTCTTTACTAGAATGCCTCAGGATTTCTCCATTATTTAGCATTCCATTTTGATTATAATTTTTTTTCAAATTCTGCCATTTTTTAGTATCTGAAGATAGTTGTACAATATTTTCCTTATGCCTATTAAATGGCAAGGTTTTAAAATTGCTAATATTCCACCTTGTATTCCTAGAATAAATCCTACTTGGCCATGGTGTACCATTTTCTCATTGTGATTTTTGAATCTGTTTGGTAATATTCTATTTAGGATTGCCACATTAATGTTCAGAAGCGACATTGGCCCATCTGTGATGCTGCCATTATCAGCTTTAGAGAATATTGTTCTACTTCCTCCTAAAAAAGAAATCCAATGTTTACCTTCATTTTCTAGTCTTCAAAGCAATTTACAAGTGCTGCAACTATTTGGCCCTAAAGGTTTGGAGAAAGTCCCTGTGAAGGAATCAGTGCCTGATGGTCTCCTATGGGTTATTTCCTTCACAATGCTATTTCCTTTGTAGAAATCGTCTTTTAACCTTTTGGGCGCTATTGGGGTCAATAAAGTGTATTTTGACAAGAAATTACATTGTTCATAGAGCGTTACAAATGTATCCGCATAGAGATGCGTAAAGACTTCCCTTTGGTTTTTACAAATTTCCTCTTTATTATAATTTACAGGCATACCTCAAAGATATTGTGGTGTTCAGTTCCAGACCATCATAATAAAGCAAGCAACACGGATTTTTTGGTGTTTCTTGGATATAAAAGTTTAAGTTTACACTATACTATAGCCTAATAAGTGTGCAAAAGCACTATGTCTAAACTTATATACCTTAATTTAAAAATATTGAAGTATTAAAAATGCCTAATATCACCTGAGCCGTCAGTAAGACACAATCTTTTAGCTGGTGGAGAGTCTTGCCCCAGTGTTCATGGCTGCTGACTGATCAGGATGGTGGTTGCTGAGGATTGGGGTAGCTGGGGCAATTTCTGAAAATAAGACAACAATGAAGTTTGACACATAGAGAGACTCTTGTTTTCATGAAAGATGTCTCCATAGCATATGATGCTGTTTCATAGCATTTTACCCACCCACAGTAGAACTTCTTTCAAAGTTGGAGCCGATCCTTTTAAACCCTGCCACGGCTTTTTCAACTAAGTTCATGTAATATTCTAAATCCTGTGTTGCCATTTCAACTACATTGCTGCATCATCTCTAGGAGTAGATTCCAGTTTAAGACACACATTCTTTGTTTGTTCATAAGACGCAACTCCTCATCCATTCAAGTTTGATCATGAAATTACAGCAAATCAGTTCCTTCCTCAGGATCCATTACTCTTTCTGGTTCTCTTACTGTGTCCATCACATCTGCAATTATTTCCCTCACTGACGTCTTGAACCCCTCAAAGTCATTCATGAGGGTTGGAATCAACTTCTTCCCTTTAATGTTTTTGATATTTTGACCTCCTCCCATGAATCACCAGTGTTCTTAGTGGCATCCAGAAAGGTGAATCATTTCCAGAAAGTTTTCAATTTCTCCTTCTCAAATCCATCAGAGGAGTCACCATCTGTAGCAACTATAGCCTTATGAAGTGTGTTTGTTAAATAAGAAGACTTAAAGTTAAAACTACTCCTTGATCCATGGGCTACAGAGTGAAGGTTTCATGCACATTAGCAGGCATACAAATAAAAAAATCTCCTTGTACATCTTCATCACAGCCCTTGAGTGACCAGACACAGTGTCAATGAGTGGTAATATTTTGAAAGGAATCTTTTTTTCTGAGCAGTAGGTCTCAAGAGTGGGCTTAAAATATTCAGTAAGCCACGATGTAAACAGATGTGCTGTCTTCCAGGCTTCGTTGTTTCATTTCTAGAGCACAGGCAGAGTAGATTTAGCATCATTCTTACAGGCTCTAGTATATACAGAGTGGTAAATGAGCATTGGCTTCAACTTACAGTCACCAGCTGCATTAGCCCCTAACAAGAGAGTCAGCCTGTCCTTTGAACCCTGGAGTCAGGCATTGACTTCTCCTCTCTAACTATGGAAAGTCCAAATGGTATCTTCTTCCAGTAGAAGCCTCTTTCATCTAGAAGGAAAGTCTGTTGTGAACGTAGCCACCTTCACCCATGATCTCAGAAAGATCTTCTGGAGAACTTGCTGCAGCACCTCCATCAGCACTTGATGCTCCACCTTGCGATTTTATGTTATGGAGACGCCTTCTTTCCTTACACCTTATGAGCCAACATCTGCCAGCTTCTCACGTTTTTTCCTTTTTTTCTGCAGCTTCCTCATCTCTCTCAGCCTCAGAGAACTGAGGAGAGTTAGGACTGTGCTCTGGATGAGGCCTTGGCTTAAGGACATGTGGCGGCTGGTTTGATGGTCTATCTACTAAAACTCTCTCCATATGAGCACTAAAGCTGTTTTGCTTCCTTATCATTCATGTGTTTGCTGGAGTAGCACTTTTCATTTCCTTCACATTGTTACTAACGGTTTCATGCAGGAAGCCTATCTCAGCTGTTGACATGCCTTCCTTACTAGTCTTAATAATTTCTAGCTTTTGATTTAAAGTGAGCGATGTGCAACTCTTCCTTTCCCTTGAACATTCAGAGGCCATTGTAGGGTTAGGAGTTGGCCTAGTTTCAATACTCTTGTGTCTCAGGGAGTAGAGAGGCCAGAGGAGAGGGAGAGACATGGGAAAAGGCCAGTCAGGGGAGCAGTCAAAACACACAAGTTGACTGATTAAGTTTCAATCTTATAGGGTGCATTTTGTCGCTTCCCAATGTGATTACAATAGCAATATCAAAGATCACTGATCACAGATCATCATAACAGATATAATCCTACCGAACATTTGAGATGTTGTGAGAATTACCAAAATGTGACCCAGAGACACAAAGTGAGCACATGCTGTGAAAAATGGTGCCCACAGATCGCTCAATGCAGCGTCAAAAACAAGCTGTATCTGTCAAATGCAATAAAGTGAAGCACAATCAAATGAGGTGTTCTGGTAGTTCTATTTCTGCTGTGCAATACGTGTATCTATCTATCTATCTATCTATCTATCTATCTATCTATCTATCTATCTATCATCTACCCATCTACCTACCTACCTATCTACCTATCATATATAGAAACACTATCTCTATGACTTTGATTCATTTAGCTGCTACTTCATCTGCTTCAGTGATTTAAAAAGAACATCTTGACTTCATTTCTTGATCTCATCTTTCTGTTTTCTCCCTCAATAATGTCTGCTGTTTATATTAATGTTATTTCTTTCTTTGTGCTTTCTTTTGTCTTATTAAGCCAAAAGAAATAATTTTCTTTCTAAATTTTATATCTTGTCCTTGAGTTAGAAATTTCCCTCATTCATTGTCATGGGTATGAGTATTCATAGCTGCCCATATTTCTCTGATCACTTCTTTAAATATGTCTCATAGATTTTGATCTGTAGAGTTTACTGTAATTTATCAGAAATTATATAATTTCATCTCATATCTCCACTGGCATCCAACATTATTTTAACAGATAACATTTATGAGTTCTAGTCTAGTGGGAAGAGGTTTTTATAGCTTTTAGTTGTAGTATACTATGACGACGGGATGTAATTTGTGATTTCTTTATTTCGTGGTGGTACTTACTGATGTTTTCTTAGTGACCTCATATGTGATCAACTTTTGTAAATGTTCCTTGTATGTTTGAGAAGGAGTATTTTCTGGTATCATGTTGTAGTTTGTTTATTTGTTTGTTTTCAGACAGAGTCTCGCTCTGTCGCCCAGGCTGGAGTGCAGTGGCCCAATCTCGGCTCACTGCAAGCTCTGCCTCCCGGGTTCACGCCATTCTCCTGCCTCAGCCTCCCGAGTAGCTGGGACTACAGGCACCCGCCACCACGCCTGGCTAATTTTTTGTATTTTTTTTACTAGAGACGGGGTTTCACTGCATTAGCCAAGATGGTCTCGATCTCCTGACCTTGTGATCCGCCCGTCTCGGCCTCCCAAAGTGCTGGGATTACAGGCGTGAGCCACCACATCCCAGTCTCATGTTGTAGTTTTTATACATATACATTAGTTCTACATTTTCAAAAATGTTTACAATGTTACACTGGGCTGGTTGTGGTGGCTCACACCTGTAGTCCCAGCACTTTGGGAAGCCGAGGTGGGAGGATTGCTTGCACACAGGAGCACAAGACCAGACTGGATAACAAAGTGAAACCTTGTTTCTAAAAAAAAAAAGAAAAAAAAGAAAAAGAAAAAACAGCCAGGCATGGTTTGTGTGGGTAGACCCAGCTACTCGGGAGGCTGAGACAGGAGGATCACACGAGCCTGGGCGGTCAAGCTGTAATGAGCTATAAGGTACCACTCCACTGCAGCTGGGGCAACAGAGGGAGACTCAATCTCAAAAAGAAAAACAAACAAACAAACAAATCTCATGTACCCTCTAAATATATATGCCGGCTATGTACCCACAAAGATTAGAAATTGAAATTAAAAAACAATTTACAAATTTCACTGTTATTTATTTTTGGCCGTTTAACTGGCTGTGGCAAATTGCATTTTCAGGAGTTGGCCACAGCACCATCTTCTCTCCCACATGCTCTTCTTTCCATTTGACCTTGACACTGCTTTTATCAAGGAGTGGAGCCCATATGTCCTTCTCTCGAACTGAGGCAGCATCTGAAACTGCTCAGACTGAGAGAGGACCACACAAGTGATGATTTGTGTCTGGAGAGACTAGGTCATAAAAATGCTATGCAATCCCACCTTCCAGCTCACTTAGCCCTGTGATCCCACTGGACTTCTACTCCATCTGGACTGCTACTCCATTGACCTTTTCCCTGTTCCTCTATCTTTGAGAATTTCCTGTCTTCTCAGATTCAAAGTCCAACGTTTCTGTCAGTCACCTCCCAATAATTTCTTGTGCATTCACTGCATTTGTCAGGAAAAATCTTATTTCTAGAAAAAAAAAAAAACTTTTGCACTGCTGGCCCCTGTCCCTGTGCCTGTGGAAAAAATTACTTAACATGGCCAGTTTTTATCATGTTGACTGTATTTGTTTTCCAGCCTCAATTAGGCCCTCAAAATGGTCCCCAAGTGTCCCGTTTCCACCTGGTCAACTCATTCTCCCAACTGTGATTTTTTTTTCTGCTGCCTTTTCTGCTGTGCTCACCCTTCAAGTCTGCTACCTACATTCCTAACGCCCTGTTACACTCACCCTTTGACCCTATTCCTGTTTTTCTGACAATTCAAATGGAAACCCCCGAAACTTCTGCCATCAAAACTACAAGCTACCTGCATCTGTGCCCAATCTATTAGAGGAGCAGAGATGTCCCTGCCCCTGTGTTCTAAATGTTCCATGGCCTCCTGTCTTCCAGGAACCTCACGGCATCCATTGGTTTATCCATTATCTTTCTCCTTCCTGTATCTTCAGTATGTCTTTCTTTTTACATCTTTCTTGTTTCCATTGGCACATACTTGAATCTCCTTCAACTTGAAAACACCCGGGCATTATTCACAACCAATGTAATTCCCACCACTCTCTTACTCTTTGTGGCAGGGTTTCCAAAGGATTATCTCTACTTGGTGCCTCTATTGCCTCACCTCTCACATTTTCTGTAACCCACTAGAAACCAACGTGGGCCCACACATCTCTTCAAAAAAGAAAACTCTCCCTCAAAAGTCACTGGTGACCTCCAGGTGACTATAGATAATGGACATTCTCTGGCCCTCATCTCAGTTGATTCTCAGCTTCAGTCAACACTGTTGCACACTCTCCTCTTTTTCTCTTTCCTCTCCTTTTGTCTTCCTTTGTCTTCCATAACAACACATTCTCCTGTTATTCTCTTCATTTTGGCCACTTCTCAATATCTTTCCTAGCAGCACCTCCTCCACGGGGCCCTTTCAAGATGGAATTCCAAGGGATTTGGTTTTACTCAATTCTCTTCTAGGTTTATACTCTCTCTCTAAACATTTTTATATAATATATGGCCATGGCTACAATTATCATTGACATCAAAGTTTCTCAAAGTGTGGCTCGTGGACCAGCCTGTATCAGGATCAGAGTGAAAGGGAAATGGCAAAGTTCAGATTTCATGGCCCTATTCAGGCCTACCAAATGAACTCTGTGGGAGGGAACCTTAAATCTGCATTGGAAATGTTATCCAGGTTGTTCTCATATGCCTGCACACTATTTGTCACCAGAGACTGCCCGGTTGACATTAACAGTGGCAGCTCAACTCCTCCATCTGGTGACTTTCTGACACCATCATCTTCTTTTTGCAAATACAGTCCATGGAGGTTAGTAAAGTAAAATGTGAAAAGTGAGAAAGCAATAAAGAACAGAAAATATAGAGTATCTGCTCCATGAATAATCCAGATGGCGTTAGATCATTTTACGACATATCTAGCAGCAAAGTAGAACTTGTCTATCTTAATGTTTTGAGAGTAAATCCAATGGACACCTTTCCATTCTCATCTAAGGGCAGGAAAACACAGGTATTGGATGATTCCCCCTCTACAGATCATTACACCAAGTTTCTGGCTTCTAACAATGGTGCCAAGGGCATTAATGAATTTGTATAAAGTTAGTCTTCCAGAGGTTAGCTAATAAAAAGCCCTGTACTTTCCACTAATACAATAGTATGGGTTTTGATTCTCATTTCTCTGATGATGAGTGATGTGAAGCATTTTTTAAATATACCTGTCCATCATTTCTATGTCTTCTTTGGGGAAATGTCTATTCAGAATCTTTGCTCACTTTTTAAACGAGTTATTTTTCTCCTGTTAGGTTGTTTGTGTTCCTAATGTATTCTGGATATGAGTCCCTGGTCGGATAAATAGTTTGCAAATATCTTCTCCCATTCAACAGGTTGTTTCTTTACTCTGTTGATTATGTCTTTTGCTGTGCAGAATCTTTTCAGTTGAATGCACTGCATTTGTCTATTTTTGGTTGCTTTTGTTGCCTGTGCTTTTGAAGTTTTGCTCAGGAATTCTTTGCCTAGACCAACGTCCAAGAGATTTTCCTCTAGTATCTATATTTTCAGGTCTTAAATGTAAGTCTTTATTGTATTTTCAGTTGATTTTCATATACAGGGAGTGATAGGTGTCTGTTTTCACTAATCATCAGAGCAATGTAAATCAAAACCTCAATGAAATATCATCTTACCCCAGTCAGAATGGCTGTTATTTCAAAAGAAAAAAATAACAAATGTTGACAAGTTTGTGCAGAAAAGGGAACTCTTATACCATGTTGGTGGGAATGTAAACTACTACAGCCACCATGGAAAACAGTATGGAGATTCCTAAAAAAAAAAAAAAAAAAAAAAAATTAACAATTGTACTACCATTCGATGAGGCTATCTCACTACTGGGTATCGACCCAAAGGAAAATAAATCGATATTTCAAAAAATACCTGCACTTGCATGTTTACTACAGCACTATTCACAACAGCAAAGATGTGGAATCAACATAAGTGCCCATCAATGAATAGATGTTATTCTTCCACAAAAAAAGAATGAAATCATGTCATTTGCAGCAACATGGATGGAACTAGAGGTCATTACCTTCAGGGAAATAATCCAGGCACAAAAAGACTAATATCACATGCCCTCACTTATATGTGGGAGGTAAAAATTCTAGTTGCATGGCGGCACAGAGTTGAGAGGTAGAGAACAGAGATTAAGAAGAGTGAGTCGGGAGGGGGAAGGACAAAGAGAAATGGGTCAAAGGGAGCAAACCTGCAGTAAGATAGAAGCAATGAATTCAGTGTTTGATAGCAGAGTAGGGTAACGGTCCTTCACAAAAAAGTATTGTGCTCAGGTGATGGATACTCTAATAAACTGACTTAATCACTACACATTATATACATTTAACAGTGAATTAGTACTATAGGTAAGTCGTGTACCTAAGTAAGCAGTAAAATAGAGACAACAAGGATACTAAGTGGAATGCAAAAAATAGGGAACATGTTCTTGTCAAATATAATTTTGTCGTTGTATTAGTAAGTTCTACTTAACTGGGTTTTCCCATGAAACTTGTTACATAGAAACAGCTGCCAATCATTACATTTCCAAGTGAAGCCTGATCCTGAAAATCATGTTCTCTGCAACTCACATTTATTAGTTTTAGTGGGGACAAGAACTTAGAACTTCAAAGGACAGGTGCTGAGTGTTATATAGGAAAAAAGTTATGGAGGATAACTAGATAACTTGAATCTCTGTGTGATGCCAGGATAAGGAAAATCCTTCTTTATCATTCTATTATTTTTTGTTGCGATAATAAATTACCACAGACATCTGACGGTAAACATGTATTTAGTAACCTAAAGATATCAATTAGTTATGGTGAAAACTGCAATAACTTTTACACCAACCTAATAAAAACAGCCAGACCAAGTAATTGATCCCAGGAAGCTAAAGATAATGGGCTTATGCCAGGGAGTTGAATAACCATTTTTCTCATTGCCAAATCCCAACCTAGTGTTAGAAATATTACTTCATACAATAGGTATCTATTTTACCCAGGTGAATAATTAAGTAGAGATAACTAGATGAAGCCAGTACCTAGAATAAACATATTCTGCTCAGTACTACTTCTTATGTCTTGGTGAAATAATTCCAGACCCTCAGTCGTACCTAGGCAAATAATTGAATAAACAATTCCCAATTACCTGGAAATCTGGTTGAACGTACAAAGTTGAGTAACCATCTTTGTCAACTCTGTGTTCTTATCATCTTTAGGATTGTTGGCTAGGTGCCATGAATATGGTAAGTAGAGTTACATGGGTAAGAGTTAAATACAGAATCCCCCATAAAACTAGAATAGCTGGTTGAGGGTAGAAAGAATAAAATTGCATTCTTTTCAACACTTCTGAGTTCTTGTTGGAATAATGAGTTAGTTTTGTCAATGGGGAGTAGTACCTAGGTTATTACATAACAAGAAATAAGGAGAGATCATTAGAATAAATATTTGATGGCAGGGTGGTTAAAAAACATTATTTTCAATTGGAAACACTTATTTCTTGTAGGATTAATAAGTTAGAATTAGGTGGTACTGCAGATATCTCTATATGTTGTGGATTTCATTTCTGGGGAGAATGCATACTCAACCGATGGATTTCTGGGTCATATGGTGGATCTATTTTTATTTTCCAAGGAACTGTTATACTGTTTTTCATAACGCTGTACCAATTACATACCTGTCAGTGGTGTGGAAGGGTTCCCTTTCCTGCATGCCCTAAAAAGGTTCCATTTTCTACACACCCAAATACCCTTCCATGGGTGTTGGCTAAACTGTGCTGCATCGTACAATGGTATACTGCTCGGCAACAAAAAGAAGAAGAAGAACATACTAATACACACAACTTGGATCAAACTCTGGGTTTTGCTGACAAGCATATTCATAATAAAATAGCGAGGAAATACTCATGATTATTATAGTTCTCATTTCTATCGCTGGTCACAATATGGTAGCTGGGTTTTATAAGCATCATCTTCTGCTACACATTCTGTATACCTTTAGCCCTCAGGAAGCACCTCAGCTGGTCGTGGTTCTATACTTGGTAGGGTAACACAAACCTTCATTCCTGAAGGGTCTAGGCCATTCACAGTTCTGCCTGGATTGGGTTGTGGTAATTTCTCATTTAGTTTAATCATAGGGTACAGTAATACTAAGAGACACCCTAAGGCATCCCGTTTTCCAGACATATTCTTCCTCACCTCCATTGTGGAGTCATCCTCCAATGTCCCCCGTTTCGTCGACATCAATGACTGCATCCAACACACTTACTCCCTTCTTACCCTCTTGACTCAGAGGCACCAGAAGCCCAAAGTGGCTGGGTGTCACTCTTAATTTCTAGTTCCATGAAATCACTGTTGTGTCTCCTGGTGGCAACATTCCTTCCTCTAGAACTAAGACCTTTAGCCAGCAGAGCAGAAAGTTTTTGTGGAAACAGAAAGCAAAACATTTACTAGTGAGCCTCTAGGGGTGATGCTGAATGTTGCCACTCCAATTTCCACCCCTGGATTCCTGGACCAGTGAATCCTGGCTATGATAGAGACGACATCATATACCGAATGCTGATTCAGAGCACATACAGCCTTCAAGAGGACCTTGCTCCAGCTCTGCAAAGTATTATCAACTAGCTGGAGCAGTCACTGTGACTTCAAAATGTCATTTCACTGTTATTTTATTATGAGTGTGTGTGTGTGTGTGACGTTAAGCAAAGATCTTTGTTTTCTTTCCTCTCATATTTCCTTATCAGGTAACGTAAGACGCAGTGACTTTATATCGGTATTTAAGTATTATTAATTTTACATGATACTATGTTCATGTTATGGGATATCAGCTGAAAAAAAAACATCATTTAAGGGTTTTACTTCCTCTCCTGAGAAAAGGATCGGTATTGGTTGTAGGCAGGATAGTTGTATCATGTTAGACAGAATTATGATGTTGGTATGGTCTTTGTTTGATGAGTAACTATGGTTTAAGAAGCTGCATATGGGTGCCAAGGTGACAGGGGGTAGAGTTGTGATGATGAATTGTATGTGTGAACTTGGGTAGGCTGAGGCAGCAGGGGTCCCCCACATGTTTGGCACCAGGAACCGGTTTCCTGGAAGACAATTTTTCCAAGGACTGGGGGAGGGGTGAGTAGGGGGTGGGTGGGTGTGGGGAGATGATATCAGAATGAAACTGTTCCACCTCAGATCATCAGGCATTAGTTACATTCGCATAAGGAGTGAGAAACCTAGTTCCCTGGCATGCACAGTTCACAATAGAGTTCATAATCCTGTGAGAATCTAATGCCACTGCTGATCTGACAGGAGGTGAAGCTCAGGCAGCAATGCTCCCTTGCCTGCTGCTCACCTCCTCCTGTGTGCTGGTTCCTAACAGGCCACTGACCAGTACTGGTCCACGGCCCATGGGTTGGGAAGCCCTGGGCTAAGGGATGCCCAGATAGCTGACAAAACATTATTTCCCGTGTGGCTGAGAGGGTATTTCTGGATGAGATCAGCATTCCAATCAGTACACTTGAGTAAAGAAAATTGCCCTCACCAATGTAGGCAGGCCTCATCCAATCCATTAAGGACCCAGAGAGTAGTAAAAGGTGGAGGAAGGGTGGATTGGCTCTATTTCTGAGCTGCAATATCCATCTTCACCTGCCCTCAGACATTGGAACTCCTGGTTCTTGTGCCTTCAGGCTCCAGGACTTACACCAGTGGCTCCTTTCCTCCTCCCTATTATATAGGTTATGTATTATATAAAAACATAACGTATCGGTTCTATTTCTCTGGAGAACCCTGACTAATACAAGCATGTGGGCCACAATCTACGCAACAGTCTGTTTAATCTAAACCTACGGCCTCAGACCACCCTTACTGATGCAGCCAACCCTAATGTCCTGCCTGGCCCCCATCCAAATTGACAGACCCATTTTCCTACTGCTCACGCGAAGGCTCCACCTGGACAGGCACAGCACCTCCCCATCTACATACTGCACATGGACCCCGTCCTCCACACTCTTCCTCATCAAATCACCACCAACTCTTCCTCCTTCACTCTCAACTAAGGGAACAACTTCACCTAGTCAGCAGCCTCAGAAGTCAGATCAATAGAGATTGTCTCCATCAGTTCACAGTCCCTCACTTCCTAAAACACTCACATGGCTTTCCATCTCACCATCTGCCCCCACCCTGACAGACTGAACTAAGAACATTGCCACTTTCTTTTGTTTTCATGACTTGGTGTTTCCTCAGCATATGTTCAATAAATGAATGAATAAATGGATGAATGAGTAAGTGAGTGAGTGAATGAATTAATGAAATTCCCAGGGATGGGAATTCACTGATTCAAATCTTGGAGTCTGCCCCATCTGGGCCTCCTGCCTCCATAAAGAAACCCACAGTTCCCTCACCTGTGCTCACTTGAGTTCACACTTCCCGTGGAAACTTCTATTGAGAGGGCTACTGCGGACGCCTCCTCACCAGGCCCAAACACTGTCATGGAGGTGAGGATGCTCCCAGCAGGATGGTGCATGATGCTCCCTGCATTGAACCCTGCACATCCCCATCAGTTTAATAAGGGAAGGTGCCAACTCCACTGGGTTTCCATCCAACCTGCCTATGTCCACACCTTGGGCCAGCCCTCTATCCCAGCCAGTGTGTGAGGGCAACATAGGCCAGCAGTCACAGCACCGGGACACCTGCTCCCTTGTGCGCCAAGAGCTCAGAAGCCACAGGAGTCTATCTGAGGCAGGGTCACCACCTGGATCATTTTCAGTGCACATGCACACCCAGTCCTTCATCTGCAGAGTCTCGACTGATTAGTCTCAGGGCACTCTTCCTCCAATTTCCCCTCCATGTGGCCACATGCCCCCTTCAATGGCTCATTGGCATTCCTGGCCCATCTCGGCAGTTGGTCATCAGTCAGCAACCCACTCACATAGCCCAGCCTCTATGGAGGGTCCCCAGGGGATAAAACTCCAGCCCCCAGCAGGCATGAAGATAGCTTCCAGCCCTGGAACGCTGGCAAAGGTGCACAGGACCACTGGAGAGGTCAGGAGAGGGAGCTCGCCCAGGATGATGCAGGGAGCCAGCCAAGCTCTTGCTGAGAGAGGGAAGGGGAGTCTGAGGCAGGGTGGGGTGTCCAGCATGCCGCTGGTGCATTCAGCCAACAGGCCTGCCCATTCGGATCACATGATCCCCTCCAGCTGGTGATGATGGTGCCTGGATTTCCCAAGCCTATTTCCGTTCATTGTCCTGTCCTCCCTCCTCCCTTCCCCCTTGCCTTCCTCAGGTCCCTGCCCCCATTGGGCTGAACTCTGGATTCACAGCTGTGAATGCCAGCCTGCCTGGGGCTCTGTGGACTTGGTTTCACATGTGGTCTCTCTCATGGATGCTGGCAATTGCTCTCCCCTGGATCCTCCCAGTGCCCCTCATGGGCTGAGGGTCTCCTGTCTGCTGTCCTTCCCTGGCACCTGGTCAGTCTGCCACCCTTTTCACTGTAACCCGATGTCCATGTTATACATCTTTCTTAAAAGAAAACACTCATGCTTGCCCAAAAATTTATACTCAAAGATGTTGATCTTATTCTAGTCATCATATAGCAAATGAGAAACAACTTACGTGTCTTTCAGGAAGAAATGGTTTAATTAATTGTGGTGTATGCTTACTTTAGAATTATAGAATGTAATTTGAAAAGTGAGATGGATCTATATATGTATTGTTCAGAAAGATCCCGTATCCATTTTATTTATTTATTTATTTATTTATTTATTTATTTATTATTTTATTATTATTATACTTTAAGTTTTAGGGTACATGTGCCATTTTATAAACTGACAAAGGTTAGTTGCACTTCAATATGTACATCACTGTTCTTGCATGTTAAATAAAAACGACATATTGCTATACTTTATCTGTCCATGAAAAGCCTGTAGTCAGCTGTAAAATAATACACAAGACTGATCATTGTGGTGACCTCTGAGGAGGGGGTTAAACTGCGGAGGAACTTTGTAAAGGGGAAATTTGTGTATTATCTATATTTCTATAATTTTTGCCCTAAGAATACACACAGTACTACCTTTTAAGTAAAAAGATTTATACCTAACAACAGAAAGAGTAGCTGTGTCAGTTTAAGTAACTACTAGTTAATGCAACAGACAAGCCCTGAAATGTGAATAGCTTGACACAACTCAAGTGTATTATATGCGCACCTAAGTTCTGATGAGGCTTGGCAGGGACTCCTCACTCTCACATGACCCAGGGATTCAGGCTGCTTCCACCTTATGATTCCATCATGTCAAAATGAAGCTGCCCTGTTTACCATTGAAAGGAGGGAGAAAGTGTGGAAATGGCACACTGGCTCTCACATGCCGGGATGTGACAAATACCTCTGTTCATGTTTCAGTGTCAAGGAAAAGTCACGTGATCCTTCCTAACTGCAAGTGGGCCATACTGTTCCCATGTGTCCAGAAAGGGGAAGGAGACAAGATGTGGGTGAGCATTGTAGTCTCCCCCATAAACTGTTACTTAGTAGCTGCACAACGAAAAGCTAAGACAGGTGGATCACTTGAGGTCAGGAGTTCGAGACCAGCCTGGTCAACATGGAGAAACCCCATCTCTACTAAAATACAAAAATTAGCTGGGCATGGTGGCGGGTGCCTATAATCCCAGCTACTCAGGAAGCTGAGGCAGAAGAATTGCTAGAACCCAGGAGGCGGAGGTTCCAGTGAGCTGAGATCACACCACTGCACTCCAACCGAGGCAACAGAGAGAGAATCCCTCATAAATAAATAAATAAAGCAATTATGATTATTTGGTAGTATTTGGCATTACACTACCCTTCTCATTTCTCAAAGGAGTTTCTGAAAAGGCCTCATTTGGCTTGAAGTTCTCCAAGTTGTTTCCAGTGCCTAATATGTGACCAATGCTTTCAAATATAGGATCACAACTAACTGTCCAAGAATCTTGAAAGTCTCAGCAGGAAGCCTTCCCTTTGCACGACCCTTTGAATCCTGAGTAGACTGCAATTTTTTTCTCCATTTGATTCCAGGTCAAAATCTTAACCTGTGAGTTTCTGCTACCCTCCACATGCCTGAACTCGTGTCAGGTGTCTCTAGGCACACTGAAAGCCAGGATTTTCCTGCGAGGCAGTTAAACAGACAAGCAGCAGTAGAAAGCTGCTTAATTATTTGTTTTCCATCAGAGCAGAAATGTCTTCAAGGAAATCAGGGCCTCCAGGGATTTAGGAATTCAGTAAGTAGATGTTTGTTCCACTGATTTCCAAAGCTTCCCCTCATCTAATACTCATGAGGGAGGCTTTGGTTTTAAAGCATTCATCTGTGTATGTGCTCAGAGGTAAACTCCAAATAAGCACCCTGTTAAAGTCCAATTTCAAGTATCAAGGTGGTTCCAAAACCTTCTAATTTCAGGGTGATATCCCAAGAACGCTTAGATAATATGGCGAATCAGACTCTACTCAGCACATTCATAAAGCACTTGGAGAGTGTACTGAAGATAAGCAGAGTGGTAAGCAGGTGTGTAAACATCACCATCCCATGGGAATTCAAAAGGGGTATTGATATCACATGGCTTCCTGGGTGAGAGATGGGACATCCAGAGGACTTCTACAAGGAAAAGGAATGTGCCCTGTCATGAGGTGAGCAGGTGATTCTGGGCTGTTCTGTGGGGACCAGTGACAAGCTGGTCAGCAAGCCAGGTTCCAGAGTGCGACAGGCCACATGGAAGTGGCCAGGGGAAACTCACTGCAATTCGGGAAAGTGCTGGGACTGGACAGAAATGCCCACACCTTGGCAGAGTCAGCTATCAAGGAACCCAGTGCACACCAGCCTCAAATGGTGTTTGATTCTGTCACCTTCCCCAGGCCTGTTTTTAGTACGTTGGCCTCGGGGTCCTTCTTTCTGTCACCAGAGACATACGGCACAGTGTTGAGAAGAAAAAGGAAGTATTACTCAGGAGGTGGGCCACGGGCTGGGAGGAGTGGGAACAACATGGGCTCTATAGGAATTCAGATCCGGGATCCGGTTCCAGCCCTGTCCCTTACTAGGCACGTGATCCTGGGAAATACCCAAGCCTTGCATGCCTCTGGTTCTACATCTGTGTAGTAGGTGTGATTAGACCCTTCCGCTAGGACTGGTGGAGTGTGTGCCATGCAAGTGAAGCACCTGGCTCAGGGCCTGGAGTAAATTACAAGTTTAATGGCTAGCAGGTGGCTGTTATTGCTAATATTATTTGAGCCCAGACCCTACCACTCTGGGATTTTGTTGTTGTTGTTTTCCAGGACTTATCAGAGAATATACAACTTAATAGGACGTGGAATAATTAACCAAAAAGGGAAGTTTCATCCATAAAATTCAGTAAGTATTTCCTCTTAGAGAATGTACTTCAAAATTTGGGTGTGCGAGTTTCCCTAGCCGGATGCAGCTCAAAGATCGTAGAATTTGAGTCAAAAACCAACTCCTTTCCTCTCTCCCACATACACCTTTCCATCCAAACCACTATTTTCATTCATTTTGTCACCACACGAAATCTTGCTTACAACTGGCCAAATTGCACGTGAGATAACCTCATTAGGATGCCTTTTTAATAGAGTCAGCCCTGGTCCTCCCAGCCAGGCAGAAAAGTGCCTGGCCAGTGGCTTCTGGGTCTCCCTTCCAGGGAGATTCATGCTTCTCTCTCAGGAAACGTTTTCGGATGATGGATGTCCATCACCCAGCTCTTGCGCTGTGTTCAGAAGCACTGGGACAAAAGCGCAGGACACTTTCCAATCCTGCTCAGGTGGAGATTCCTCTCTGTTCATCCACCGTCCGAAAGAAACTCCTCAGAGCAGCTTTCCATTCCAGGCTTTTCTCTCACCATCTGAGAATCGGGCCCTGGATCCACCCAGGATCATTACTATCAGCTCCCTCAGAAGGAACTGCAGTTTCTCAAAGCCCAAAATGCCCCAGCTCAGGGCATTGACACTCCACCACTCTCACCTGGAGCCCCACACCCTCACCCCTCTCTCACTTTTCCTCTACATCTTTAGAGAATATCTTGCCACCTCAATTACGTGACTGCAGCTCCTAGACTCTACGACCCTATGGGTGGGCATGAGTCTGGCTTACCTTAGCATCTCCACTACTAACCCAGGGCCTTCCAAAAAGCAGATGCTCAGTGCATGGAGAAGAAATGAGCCAGTGAACAGGAAGAATTCTTTATTCAGATTTAATTTCTCTTACATTCTCAAAGAAGCCAAGGAAATCCAGGTATGCATATATCTTTAAAAATTTTACAGAATAGACTGAGGTATAAGGCAAGAATTGACTATCTCTTAATTTCTTTAGTTCTTTATCTCACCTATTTTACTGCTCATTTTTCACGTTTCTAAGTAAATACTTATTCCACTGCTGTTATTATCCTAATTCACAAAATAGAATGGATTTCCCAATCTGAATAAAACACAAGATTCTTACTCCTAAACTATATACACAGAACTATGTGTGACTGCTGTCATTCATAAACTTGGATGCTGAAGTTCATTCAACCAACCTTTAAAAAAAACATTTGAACAATTCCAAAAGAGAACAAAGATAAATCTCCAAGTCACCCAATAGAACAGAAACCTACTACTGAGAACGCTGACCGCTCTCTTCAAACAGAGTGAAGAATGGGCCTCATGTCACACGAGGCAGGGGAAGCTGCTGGACGCGGCCCTGGAAGGTGCACTGGCCCAGGCCCCTCCCACTGGCCTTGGCTGCAACTCATGCTCAGACTCCCTCTTCCTCCTTTCTCAAAGCTACTTCATGCAGGGATGGGAAGAAAAAGCGAACTCTTGCACTGACCTTGATCACATACTTAAGGACTTTCACATAGCTGGTTTCAGTGAGGGCCCTTGGACCCCACAGGAACTCGTAGCGTGCGGGATCACTGTCCGGCACCTGCCGGTACTCCAGGTACTTTTCCTGCACCAAATCTTGGGTGAGCAGCTTCCTGGGCTCCCCATAGACACTGTGCTCCCTCCCATCATACACATCCATCACACTCAGCTCCTCCCAGATTTCCTCCTCAGGAGCACGGCCGCCCTCCATTGCGATCATGACCAGGACGATTATCAGGAAGCCTGTCTTGGGCATGATCTGATCATCACCCAGCAGGCCATCGTA
The DNA here is from genome assembly GCF_006542625.1 of Nomascus leucogenys. Classification (NCBI taxonomy): domain Eukaryota; kingdom Metazoa; phylum Chordata; class Mammalia; order Primates; family Hylobatidae; genus Nomascus; species Nomascus leucogenys. The sequence continues at coordinate 48,090 of NW_022097525.1, forward strand.
GGAGAGCCCCAGGCAGGTGACAAGGACATAGGAGTGGCCGGTGGGGTCTGCTTCCTTCACCTCAATGCCAAAGACCAGCTGCAAGGACTCGGAGGCTTTGCCGAAGATCACAGGAAAGCAGCTCTTGTAATTTTTGATGACTCTCTCCAGCATTTCTGCCTTTGTGACCGGCTCCCTGGCTCGATATTTGAGGAGCATTAAATGAACCAAATCAGCCACCTTCTTAGTGAGTACTGCTCGGAACAAGGACTCCAGGATACGCGAGGTGCTTGGCCTCTCCTCTTCATGGCTGCTAGAACCCTCATTGGGTTGCCTCTGGCGAGTGAAGTTGATGGTAGTGGGAAAGGCGGAGGCTCCCTGAGGACTCTGGGGAGGATCTGTTGACCCAGCAGTAGGCACCTCCTCCATGGTGCCCAGGACCGGAGGAGAGGAGGAGGCGGCAGCCTGCACACACACCAGGCCCAGGGCCTCTTGTTGGGCCTCAAGGGCTTCCTCAGGCTTGCAGTGCAGACTCCTCTGCTCAAGAGACATGATGAGTCTTGTCAGGGCAGCAGGCAGGAGTGTGGGCAGGAGCTGGGCAATGAAGACCCACAGACCTGGGGAGAGAGGGAATGTGTGAGAGGCCTCAGCTGAGAACTGAACCTTGGAGACTCCAACAAAGGCTTACTTACAGATCTTCTCCTTGGTGCTCCTCTGTGGCCTCCAGGGAATCCTGTCCTCCGGGTTGGCCTGTCCCCTGAAAACCTGAAGGAGGAAGTGAGAGGGCACTCAGGGTACAGCCAGCCAGCAGAGGTCGATTCTACAGGACTGACAATAGGGAAGTGAGGCCAGACTCTGGACTCCCATGTGTCCTGTGGCAGGTGGGGCCTTTGGTGTGCATTCAGGGCAAACATTCACTGCTGGCATACCCTGTGCATCCTCTGCTCTGTGACCTGAGGACAGTGTCTCAGACCAAGGCCTCACTGCCTGGTTCCTGGAGCTCCTGGAAGAGGAATCCACGGGCCCTCAGGGTGCAGACTGCGAGCACAGCCCTGGCTTCTCAGTGTTACCAGGAGGGTGGGCTGGACTCTGCGACATCCCCACTCTCATGCGGTGGATGACCCCCTCTGTTCTCATGCAGGGCCCTTACATTTTTCCTGGCAGGGCCTGGATCCCACCCTTTTGCTGGTCTGAGAAATCCAAATCAAGAGCTCACATCCATGATAAGGAATGGAAGGACAGGAGGGGACAAACATCTGGCCACACGTGCCTAGGTCCTCGGGGAAGGGCAGCAAGAGATATCAAAATTCATTGGAATTAATGTGTCCTGGGTGAGGTGCCTGCTTGGTCCTCACCTTGACTCCTGGCAGGGCCTGGGACGCTCCCTCTACTGACCTGAGTGCAGCCTTCTCAGACCAAGGCCTCCCCCTCCCTGACATCAATGATCCCAGGATAAGGGAAGGACCTCGGCAGACGGCCCAGCCCATGCTCTCTGGGGTGACAGCAGGGGCAGGGCTGATTTCTGTGCGGTCTCCCTCAGTGTTCTGGCCCTGGGGTACCCTCAATCCTCCCTCATGTTCCTCACCCGAATGCATGGCAGATCCTGGTTTAGACCAGATGGGGGTCCCTATGTTGACCTGAGTCACCCTCTGAGAATGAGGTTCTCACCTCCCTGAGATCTGGAAACAGGAGTGAGAAGAAGCCACATCCTGGGTGAAGTGTCCAGGGCTGATCCCTTTGGTTCTGGGGTGAGGATTCCAATAGCCTTGTCTGTCTCACTCATCTTTATTCCTGCCAGAGCCTGTGCTTCCTCAACCCCCAATTCCCTGACATGAGTAGACATCCCCCCCTTTACCCCAAGACCCCATCTCCCTGAGGGCTCCCCAACTTCCTGCCTGTGGTACAAGTGAGACTGGAACATACCGCCATCCCTGATCTGGTCCCCCTAGAGCTACGAAAAGGGGACAGCCAGACTCTGTGCAGTCCCTTCTTTCTGAGCCGGGAATATCCCCAGTCCTCATGAAGGGGACACATTTTGGGCTGTATGGATCCTGGAACTCCTCCCTCTGTTGACCTGAGGCCCCACTTCTCAGACCACAGTTCTGTTCTGTCACCTCAAAGATGCAGGAAATATGGGCCATATGTGGCCACTGTGCCCTGGGCCTCTCAGGGCCAAGGTCCACACTGATCTGGATTCCAAGGTCCCCGAGTCCTCCCTCCTCTTCCTCCTCGTAATCCTTGCAGGCCTGGGTCCCACCCCTATGCTAATCTGAGACCCCATCATTCCGATTCTTGAGGCCAAAAGTGGCAGCCTCAGTCTCAGACAGGGGTGCGGTGTCCTGGGGTGCTGGGTCCCCTGAGGCCTCCCTCATCTCGCAGTAGGGCCCTCCCTCTGCTCCCCTGAAGCCCTGTTCAAGCCCCTTCCCTCCATCAGCCCCGGATGGGGACGTCAAGATCCGAGTGCCTGTCCGCCGTTCCTGGGGCTTCCATGGGTTGACTGCAGGGATTCTGACAAGATGAGGTTGGGGGTAGGGGGTGGGTATGGGAATGTGAGTGGGCTGGCGGTGGAGATGAGGAGACAGATGTGGGTGGGGAACCCTCAGTTCCCTCCCAGGGTCCTGACCTTAATGCCGGGCGGATGCCTGGACCTTGATGCCTGGGCCCTGCCCTTTCCTGACCAACCCTGCCCCGGTCACATAAGCTGTGACTACAGATTGCCCTGTGGGTTAAGTGGCAGTGGGGCGGGGGGTGGCCCAGCTGAGATGTCTGCCCTGGCCGGGTGGTCCAGGGCTGGCAGCAGGGGTGGTACTGGATCATTTTGGGGCCATCTACCTGGGGTGGTTGCCTCCTCAGTCCTCCCTCAGCATCTCACCTTGCCTCCTCCCAGAGCCTAAAACCACTCCCCTCAGTGGATCTCAAGCCGCCCCTCAGAACCATTAAATGAACCTGGCTTCTCTCAGATCTGTGAGGTTCAAGTCAGTGGTTTCACATCGGGCCATCCAGGGCTTCCCTGGGTTGAGAGCAGGGGCAAACCGGAATCTGCCAGAATTGGGGAGGGGACGGGAGTGGGGCGCATGAGAGAGATGAGGGGGGGTTGGGGGGAGTGAGGGTGGGGTGGCAGAAGGGTTGGGGCTGGTGCTGGGGCTGGAGGGTGGTGGTCAGGTGACGGAGTGGGAGTAGGGATGGGGGTGGAGGTGTAGCTGAGGAGATGGGGGTTGGGTGGGGAATGGGAATGTGAATGGCGGGGAGTGGGGATTGGAGTGCAGTCTTGGGGGCCCATAGCCCTCCCTCTGGGTCCTGATCTTGATGCCTGGCAGAGCCTGTGCCCTGCCCTCTCCTAACCAGTCCTACCCTGGTCACGGCAACCTCTGACTCCAGAGCTTGGGGAGAAGAACCTGGTGTCTCTCAAGGCTTATGGAGCAGGGGTCTGGGGGCAGCCCAGGCTGAGACGTCTTCCCGCCGGTGGTCCAGGGCTGGCAGCAAGGGCGGCGCTGGAATATTTGGGGCTCTCTATCTGGGGTGGCGGGATCCTCAGTCCTCCCTCAGCCTCTCACCTTGCCTCCTCACAGAGCCTCGGCCCGGTTCCTTCGGCCGAACTCACGCCACCCCTCAAAATGGAAACCTCGCTTCTCTCTGCCCCGCAATGCGCAAGTCAGTGGCGTCACATCCGGGCACCCGGATGTTCCCTGGCGGGAACCGGATCCCGCCTGGGTGGGGGTGGAAGTGGGCGTGGGGGTGGGGGTGGGGGTGAGGGTGGAATGGCGGGGCGGATGGGCATCAGGGTTGAGGGATGGGGTGAGGGATGTGGGATGGGTGTTGGAATGACAATGAAGTGGGGGTTGGGTCACGGGAGTGGGGTCGGGTCACGGGAGTGGGGTCGGGTCACGGGAGTGGGGGCTTGGGGACCCTCAGCCCTCCTGGAGAATCCTGAGCATGACGTCTGGCAGAGCCTGGACGCTGCCCTCTCCTAAGCAGCCCTTCCCTGATCACACGAGCTCTGACTTCAGAGTCCCCAGTGGCTTAAGCAGCATGGGGGCTGGGGGTGGCCCAGCCTGAGAAGTCCACCACCAGATGGTCCAGGACTGGCATGAGGGGCAGCTCTAGATTATTTGGGGCCCTCTCTCTGGGGTCAGTGGGTCCTCAGTCCTCCCTCAGCGTGTCACCTTGCCTCCTTACAGAGCCTGGGCCCGCTTCCCTCCACCGATCTCAAGCCGCCCCTCAGACCGAAAACCTCGCTTCTCTCTAACCACTAATGCTCAAGTCAGTGGCGTCACATCTGGGCACCTGGGCTTCCCTGGGTTGAGAGCACGGGTGGAACCGGATTCTGCCTGGATTGGGGTGGGGGTGAGTGTGAAGATGTTTGGATGGGTGGCGTAAAGGGAGGGATTGCGGGTGGTAGGGGGAGGGATGCCAGTGGTGCCCCGGGGCTTAAGTCGTCGTGTTGGTGGTGGTGGGGTTGGGCGTGGGGTTGGGGGACCCTCAGTCACCCCTCAGGGTCCTGACTCTCATGCTTGGCAGAATCTGGACACCCATTCTCTGCCGATTGTGTCTGCTTCTCTCCCACCAAGTCTCTGGCCCCCAGTCCCATGAGGTGGCAGTGGGAGGAGGGGTGTGGTCGTGGTAACATTGCCAGGGTCTTCCAGGGCTGACAGGAGGGGCTGAGCTGGATTCTGTGGCCCATCTACGTCGAGAGAGTGGACCCTCTGTCCCCACTCAGGAAGGTCCTCCTCCTGACTCCTGGCACTTTGTTGAAGTCATGGGCGGGAGATGCTGTTTCTGCCACCTCTGAGCATTTGCCCAGCTGCACCCATTGCAGAGAATGGCTGCGGGTCCCAGGCCAGGTGCTCCCTGCAGAGTGGCAGCTCCCGCAATTGTAGTGACCTCTGGGAGAAGACGCACACCTTCCCGCGGGGGCTTCTCTCCATCCAGAGCTACACTTGGAAAACCTTTTGTCCTCAAAGTAATATGTTTTACTCCCGGGCACAGTGGTTCATGCCTGTAATCCCAACAGTTTGAGAGGCCGAGGCGGGCAGATCACTTGAGGTCAGGGGTTCAAGACCAGCCTGGCCAACATGGTGAAACCCCGTCTCTACACACAATACAAAAATTAGCTGGGTGTGGTAGTGCTCAGGAGGCTGAGGCATGAGAATCGCTTGCACCTGGAGGCAGAGTTTGCAGTGAGGCGAGATCGTGCCATTGAACTCTAGCATGGGCCTCGCGACAGAGTGACACTCTGTCTCAAAAAATTTAAAAAATGAAAAAGAAATACACTTTACGTATCTTCCAAGGATATATGTAGGTAGATGTCCAATTATTATTGTTTTTGTATAGATGTCCAATTATTCAAGCTCCATTTGTTAGAAAAAATATACCTTCACCATTATTGCCTTTGTTGTAAATCACCTGACTATATATCTGTAGGTCTATTTCCTAGCTCTATTCTGATTTATTAATCTATGTGTCTATTCTTTGTTAATGCTTATGTCCTCCACCACATTCATATTTTGAAGCCCTGTTTCCAAGGGTGTCCATATTTGGAGATGAGGCCTCTAAGGATTTAATTAATGTCAAAGGAGATCATAAGGGTGGCACCTTGATCTCGTACAATTAGTGAGCTTATAATAAGGGACACAAGAAATCATTCTTGTGCCTACATGAGCACTTCCCACCCCCTCTCCATGCACATGCACAGAGGAAAAGCCAATAAAGGACATAATGAAAAAAGGGCATCTACAAGCCAGGAATAAGCCCATCACCAGTAAATGACAATACCAGTCCTTGACCTGGGATTTCTAGCCTCCACAACTGTTAAAAAAATAAACTTCTGTTGTTTCATCTACTGACTCCATGGCATTTTGTTATGGCAGCCAAAGCTGACTAAGACATAGCCCCAGATAACAGAATATTTCTTCTGTTTTCTCCTAGAAATAAAATGATGCTGACGTTTAAGTCTATGGTTCATTTTGAGTTACATTTTTTATTGTGTATATCTTTTTTTTAAATTTTACTTTAAGTTCTGGGATACATGTGTTGAACTTGCAGATTTGTTACGTAGATATACATGTGCCATGGTGATTTGCTCCGCCTATCAACCCGTCATCTAGGTTTTAAGCTCTGCATACATTAGGTATTTTTCCTAATGTTCCCCCTCCTCTATCTCCCCACCCCGCAACAGGCTCCGGTGTGTGATGTTCCCCTCCCTGTGTCCATGTGTTCTCATTGAGTTACATTTTTATATGGTGCAAGATATGTTTGGTGGTTAGCTTTATGTGTCAACTTGTCTAGGCTATAGTACTCAGTTGTGTGGTCAAACACTAGTCTAGATGTTTCTGTGAAGGTATTTTGTAGATACGATCAACATTTGCAGTTGGTTGAATTTAAGTAAAGCAGTTTACCCTCCATAATGTTGGTGGGCCTCATCCAACTAGTTGAATGTCTCAAGAGAAAAAAACAAGTATTCCTGGAAAAGGTATTCTAACACAAGACTGTAATATAAAAATGCTGTGTGAATTTCTAGCCTGCTGGTCCACTTTACAGATTTTTAATGTACCAGACTTCATAATCCCATGAGATAATTCCGTATATATCTTTCTGTTTTCTGTCTCTCCCTTTTTAGATAGATAGATAAATAGATAGGGTATGCATTGAAATTCAGGTTTGCATATAGATATTGTATTAGTCTGTTCTCAGATTGCTATGAAGAAATATCCAAGACTGGGTAATTTAAAAGAAAACAGGAGTAATATACTCACAGTTCCACATTGCTGGGGAGGCCTCAGGAAACTTACAATCATGGCAGAAGGCAAAGGAGAAGCAGGCACCTTCTTCACAGGGCAGCAGGATGGAGAGAGTGCAAGCAGGGGAAATGCCACATGCATATAAAACCATCAGATCTTGTGACACTCACCCATTATCATGAGAACAACATGGAGCAAACTGTCCCTGTGATCCAATTACCTCCATCTGGTCCTGCCCTTGACCTGTGTGGATTATGGGGATTACAATTCAAGGTGAGATTTGGGTGGGGACACACAGCCAAACTGTATCATTCTGCCATTGTTCACTTCCAAATCTCATGCTGTCACATTTCAAAACACAATCTTGCCTTTCCAACAGCCCCACAAAGTCTTAACTCATTCTCAAATTAACCCAAAAGTCCAAATCCAAAGTCTCATCTAAGACAAGGCAAGTCCCTTCTGCCTATGAGCCAGTAAAATCAAAAGCAAATTAGTTACTTCCTAGATACAATGGGGGTACCGACATTACATAAATACACCCATCCCAAATGGGAGAATTGGGCCAAAACGAAGGGGCTACAGGCCCCATGCAAGTCTGAAATCCAATAGGGCAGTCATTAAACATTAAAATTCCAAAATGATCTCCTTTGACTCCATGTCTCACATCCAGGTCACGCTGATACAAGAGGTGGGCTCTCATGGCCTCAGCAGCTCCACTGCTTTTGCTTTGCAGGGTACAGTCCCCCTCCCAGTTGCCTTCACGTGCTAGCATTGAGTGTCTGCAGCTTTTCCAGGCACACAGCAAAAGCTGTCAGTGGATCTACCATTCTGGGATCTGGAGGACAGTGGCCCTCTTCTCACAGCTCCATTGGGCAGTGCTCCAGTGGGGACTCTGTTTTCCTTCTGTACTGCCCTAGCAGAGGTTCTCCCTAAGGGCTCCACCCCTGCAGCAAACATCTGCTTAGATATCCAGACATTTCCAAACATCCTCTGAAATCTAGGCAGAAGTTCCCAAAACTCAATTCTTAACTTCTGTGCACTGGCAAGACCAGCACCACATGTAAGCCACCAAGGCTTGAGGCTTGCACCCTATGAAACAATGGCCTCAGCTGTACATTGGCCCCTTTTAGTCATGGCTGGGACACAGGGCACCAAGTACCAAGATTGCACAAAGCAGCAAGACCCTCAGCCTGGCCCAAGAAACCACTTTTTGCTCCTAGGCCTCTGGGCCTGTGACAGGAGGACCTGACATACCCTTGAGACATTTTCCCCATTGTCTTGGTGATTAACATTTGGCTCCTAGTTACTTATACAAATTTCTGCAGCCAGCTTAAATTTCTTCTCAGAAAACGAGATTTTTCTATTCTGTTGCATCATTGGGCTGCAAATTTCCTAAACGTTTAAGCTCCACTTTCCTTTTAAACAAAAGTTCCAATTTCAAACCGTCTCTGTGAATGCATAAAACTGAATGCTTTCATAGTTATCCAGGCCTCTTGAATGCTCTGCTGCTTAGAAATTTCTTCCACCAAAAACCCTAAATCATCTCTCTGAAGTTCAAAGTTCCACAGATCTCTAGGGCAGGGGCAAAATGTTGCCAGTCTCTTTGCTAAAGCATAGCAAGAGTCACCTTTATTTCAATTCACAACAGGTTCCTCATTTCCATCTGAGACCACCTCAGCCTGGACTTCATTGTCCATATCACTATCAACATTTTGGTCAAAGCCATTCAACAATTTCTAAGAAGATTCAAACTTTTCCATATTTTCCTGTCTTCTTCTGAGCCCTCCAAAGTGTTATAATATCTGCCCATTACCCAGTTCCAAAGGCGTTTCCACATTCTCAGTTACCTTATAACAATGCCCCACACTACCTCAGTACCAATTTAGTGTATTAGTCCATTCTCACACTTGGGTATGAAGAAATACCCAAGAGTGGGTAATTTATAAAGGAAAGAGGTTTAATTGACTGATAGTTCCCACATTACTGGGGAGGCCTCAGGAAACTTACAATCATGGAGGAAGTCAAAGGAGAAGCCAGCAGCTTCACAGGGTGGCAGGATGGAGTGAGTGCAAGCAAAGGAAAGGCCAGATGCTTATAAAACCATCAGATCTCGTGAATCTCACTCACTATCATGAGAACAGCCCTGGGGAAACTGCCCTCATGATCCAATTACCTTCAGCTTGTCCTGCCCTTGACACACGGAGATTATGGGAATTATAATTCCAGGTGAGATTTGGGTGGGGACACAGAGCCAAACCATATGAGATATCCAACTGTTCCAGACCCAATTGTTGAATACACTGTCATTTCTCTGCTCTCACCTTCATTTGCATCTTTATTAATAGTTGTCTATATATGCATATACATGTGTATATACTATTGGGCTTTATTCCCTTCCATTGATATATTCCTATAATAATGATAATTCCGACTATACTGATCACCGTTAGTTTATAAGCCTTGAAATGAAGTAGGGTAACCCCACCACATTTGTTCTATTTTTTAATGTTTTCTTTGGCTATTCTAGGACCTTTATATTTCTATATCAATGTTAGTGCTAGCCTCTCAATTTCTATTTTAAAAAATCTGGAATTTGGATTTTGATTGCATTGAATCTATCAAAAAAGTTGAGGAAAAATAAATGACATCTTAATATTCAGTCTTCTGACTCATGAATAAAGTTTGTATCTCTATTTACATATATCCTCATTGAATTTATCTTTGTAATGCTTTATAGTTTTCAATGGACAGATCTTCTACATCTCCTGTCATATTTATCCCTTTCAATTTATATTTTCTAATGTTAATTTAAATTGTACTGTGTTCATCTCAATTGCCAATTGTTTATTGTATTGCTATTATTAAAATACAAGTATAATGGTCTTAAATCCAACAACATTGCTAAAGTTGTATTCATTCTAGAAGCATTTTTACGTTGGTAGGATTGTCTGCATATAATCTTATATTATGTAAATGAAGAGTTTTTTTGTATTTGTTCCTTTCCAATTGTAAGGTCTTTTGAAAAATCTTTGTTACACTGGAGAGAATCTCAGGCACAGTGATGAACTATCCTACACAATCCCACCCTGCTCCACGACCTCATCAGTGTTAGGTTGTAGTTTCCTACATGCAAACATCCTGCATGATTTCTGGCATGAGAAAATTTGCCTCATTCACCCTACACTGCTAAAATCTAAGCCCCGGTACTACACCTACTGAGTATGGGTACTACACTGAGAGGGTCATGACCTCACAGTTGATGCAATACTCATGTGATATCCAGTGAAGCAAATGTATTCATTGAAATTTGACAGCCTGAAAGCAGTGATTTCAGACTGGGGAAAACTGAAACCCCAGGATATCAGGGGAAATTCAGCCAGATATCGGGTGAAAATTTTCTATTTTCTATTTTCCCTAAGTGTCGGCTGGTCTGAGAAATAAAGGGACAGAGTCCAAAGAGAGAAATTTTAAAGTTGGGTGTCCAGGGAAGACATCACATGTCAGCAGGTTCCATGATGCCCCACAAGCTGCAAAACCAGCAGGTTTTTATTAGTGATTTTCAAAAGGGGAGGGAGTGTACGAATAGGGTGTGGGTCACAGAGATCACATGCTTCACAAGGTAATAGAATATCACAAGGCAAACGGAGGCAGGGCAAGATCACAGGACCACAGGACCACAGGACCGGGGCAAAATTAAAATTGCTAATGAAGTTTCGGGCATGCATTGTCATTGATAACATCTTATCAGGAGACAGGGTTTGAGAGCAGACAACCGGTCTGACCAAAATTTATTAGGCGGGAATTTCCTCATCCTAATAAGCCTGGGAGTGCTACGGGAGACCGGGGCTTATTTCATCCCTACAGCTTCCACCATAAAAGACGGCCGCTCCCCGAAGTGGCCATTTCAGAGGCCTACCCTCAGGGATGCACTCTCTTTCTCAGGGATGTTCCTTGCTGAGAAAAAGAATTCAGCGATATTTCTCCCATTTGCTTTTGAAAGAAGAGAAATATGACTCTGTTCCACCCAGCTCACCAGCGGTCAGAGTTAAAGGTTATCTCTCTTGTTCCCTGAACATTGCTGTTATCCTGTTCTTTCTTCAAGGTGCCCAGGTTTCATATTGTTCAAACACACATGCTCTACAAACAAGTTGTGCAGTTAATGCAATCATCACAGGGTCCTGAGGTGACATACATCTTCCTCAGCTTACGAAGATGACGGGATTAAGAGATTAAAGTAAAGACAGGCATAGGAAATCACAAGGGTATTGATTGGGGAAGTGATAAGTGTCCATGAAATCTTCACAATTTATGTTCAGAGATTGCAGTAAAGACAGGCATAAGAAATTATAAAAGTATTAATTTGGGGAACTAATAAATGTCCATGAAATCTTCACAATCCACGTTCTTCTGCCATGGCTTCAGCCAGTCCCTCCATTCAGAGTCCCTGACTTCCCGCAACACCAGGAGACTTCTGTGGACACTGGGAACAGGAAGTAGGGTGGAAAAATTCCCGGGTGGTAGCCAACTGAGTGGGCTTCAAGATGCATAAGAGAAATTTTTAGGGGGGAAGTAGGATGATTCACACCTCCATATAAACTTAATTACAGCCAGATTACCTTGCAGAGCTCTCTGGTAAGGTGTGGGAAAACTGGATAATGGTGGATGGTGGGAGAAAACAGAAGGAAGCACTGAAATAGGGTGACTCTGGGGAAAGGCTTGGAGGAAATACACTCTCTTCTGCTATGTGACCCCCACCCCAAAGCTGAACATTGGAGGAAAGGAGCAGCACTAATCAGTTTGGGAAGGCTCTTTAGGCATGCCAAACAAATGTCCCCCATTCTTCAACCAGAGCATACTGGCTTCCTCGTCAGATCACCCTCCCCACTCTCCTTCTCTCCTCCCACCATGACAATGCTCTGATGATGGTTTCTGCTATCTAAGGCCCTCACACCCCAGCAGAGCCACTATTGGCTGGGTAGTGGTTTGCTGACCAATCAAAGCTCAGGGGTGTGGCCCCTCCCTGTCCTGGAAGGGTGTATATAGGGAAGCCAGGAGGCCTGGAGTAGACCACTGACAGACCCTGAGGTGGTGAAGATAACCAGGAAACTAAGCAATCAGACCAGTTGTAGAACCCCCAACCACCAACACCAAAGAGTCAAGGAAGAGAAAGGCCCCCTCTTAACCCAGGCCCAGAAGCCCTATCAAGGTGAGCGACACACCCAAGCTCCTCCTTGTCTTCCCCTTGACCCCTCTCTCCCAAGACTCCTACCCTGTACTTGCCTGGCACAACCCCCACTCCAGCATGTAACCTTCACATGAAACCCCTGGTCCCACTCGTCCTCTATCCCCTTCCCCAAAACCAGTGCCTTTCTGTGATCTCTCTGCTGTCCTTCTGGGTCCCAAGACAATCTGAAAGGGAAAAGGAAGCCTTCGAGGGAGTTCCAGGGAAAAAGCTTCTCCAAAATGATCACCACTTCAAGAAAAGCTGAGCACGAGAGAGGGCCAATGCAATCCAGACACTGTGACCAGCTGAATGAGAAACTCAATCAAAATGAGCCACAGCAAGACCAAAAGAGCGAGGAGACCTCCACCACCCGAAGCATCTCCCTGGGCAGCCATTAATTTCAGGGCAAGGCCAGAGACCTCAGATCTATTTGAGAAGTCTCCAGAGATCTGGCCCCAGATAAACAGTCAATGGGGTCTAGAGTACATTTTAGATCCCACAGGGTACGCCCCATGGTGATGAAAATAAAATGAACTTGTTTTAAAATGATGTGTGGGTCTGCTCCTTCTCGGGTGGTAGGGAGGGAGGAAGGAGGGAAGACATGGTGTGTGGGGAGGGAGGGAGGGAGGTGGGTGTTGCGGGGTTGGGGTCAGATGGACAAGTCCTCAGTTAACCAGACATGGAGGATGAGGATTAGGTCAGGATTGAGCACTGGAGACAAATTTCCCCTTAACAGGATGACTTGGCTTCTTGTGAGGTTTCCGCCTTTATGGGATCTTGATGGTGCTTAAATCAAGTACCAAGAACTGGATTCTACCTACTTGTGATGGATAATATTAAGTGTCTACTTGATTGGATTGAAGGATGCAAAGTATGGTTTCTAGATGTGTCTGCGAGGGTGTTGCTAGAGGAGATTAACATTTGAGCCAGTGGACTGGGAGAGGCAGACCAACCCTTAATCTAGGTGGGCACCATCCCCTTGCCTGCCAACACAGCTAGACAAAAGCAGGCAGAAGAAGGTGGAATGAGCAGACTTGCTGGGTCTTCTGGCCTTCATCTTTCCCCATGCTGGATGCTCCTGCTCTCCAACATCAGACTCCAACTGCTTTGGCTTTTGGACTCTTGGACTTACGCTAGTGGTTTTCCAGGGGCTCTCGGGCCTTCCACCACAGACTGAAGGCTGCACTGTTGGCTTCCCTACTTTTGAGGTTTTGAGGTTTTGGGACTTGGACTGATCCACTACTGGCTTCCTTGCTCCTCAGCTTGCAGACAGCTTATCGTGGGACTTTATGTTGTCATCCTGTGAGTCAATTATCCTTAATAAACTCCCTTTCATATATATATATATATATATATATATATATATATATATGAAATATCTATACATTCATATATATACATATATTTATGAAATGTATAGATATATGAAATGTATAGATATACACACACACACACACACATTTATCTTAGTAGTTCTGTTCCTCTAGAGAACTCTAATACACTACTTACGTTTCACTGTCACAAAATCTTTTGGTTTATATAAACTGGTGGAAGAATCCTTTGCATCATCCTTCCTTACAGAGTCCCCTCCCTACAATCTAATATAATTAAGAAAAAAATTCAAAGTTGATACAAATCTATTCAAAGTAAAGCCAAAACTATCTACTTAAAAACTGCTTTCTTTTTGCAACTGAGAAGACTGGATGTACATTTCCCATTTCCATACATTAGAAACACATAGGTCTTTTCTACTATGCATATATATGTATATATGTGTGTGTGTGTGTGTGTGTGTCTGTGTGTGTGTGTTTTATGTACCATCATTTGTTTTGGAAGGTAAGGTGTTATTATTGAAGCATGCTTCACAGGCAAACAGAGAAAGGAAACTATCATTTTAAGAAGAATAAAGTACAAAATTTTCACGATTCAGTTTCCAGTTTTCAGTAAATATTATGACAGAGAAATTCATACCTTTTAGCTTCATAATGAATAACATTTTTTACCTTTATGTGATTATGGAAATGTGAATTTCCATATAATAAGCGTTTGCGATGGAAAGCACTGATTCTTTAAGCATTTCCCACTTGTTACATAGATTGTTATTATAGCTTTAAAGGTGTTAAAATTAATGGTGGCTTTGAAGAAATGGGAGCATCATTTGAGAAACTATAAATGAGTTCTGTTGCATCCCTTTCCTAGGTGACGTCAGGGCTCCACTTCATTAGCTAAGGAAGGGATTTCGAGGCTTTGCATGTATACGTTGTAGCTGCCTCCTATGAAATCCTGAAAAATCTGGGACACTGTACAACAGACACAAGGCATTGTCCCACATCCTGAACTCCAACAATGTATTCTAGTATCTTCTATATCTTTTGTTGTTCTTATATGGATCTACCATAAAAGAATGAGCATGCTGGGTGTCAATCAAAGCCTCTTGATTTGCAAATGCTCCATCAACCCTGAACAATAATATTTGCATTTATGGATGGGAAGCTGGTCAGAAGGAAAACATCCTGCTGTCTTTTTAGGAAATCATGTTGGACATGGTTGCACAGCTCTTTCCAAAGAGAAATTAGTTTTTTCCATAATAGATTAAAAACCGAAATAAACCGTGTCTTGTCAGTGGTCACTTTTTGGATCAGTGTACATCATTGCACTGAGCAATTTTGCACAGTGTGTTTCAAAATTACATTCAAGAACTGATTTGCTTACTGGCACCTTATTTTGATGCCATGACATTTCCATTAAAATCTCTATGTCAAATCAGTCTATGGTAACTCTTTTGGCATTCAAAAAAATTATCCATGGCTCTTAAACCGTGTTTCTTTCATCATTTTATGGCCTTTGGGGCTTCAACTACTATTTGCTTGGGAACCCATCTTGACTAGCTCTTGCACTGGGGCTTCCTGTTTCATTGTGATGATTGGCAGACCCATTTCAGGCATGTTCAGCTTTGGAAAGGAATTATGATTTTGAACTTATACAAGCAAAAAATGGGTTTCGCTCTTGTCGCCCAGGCTGGAGTGCAATGGCGCAATCTCGGCTCACTGCAACATCTGCCTCACAGGTTCAAGCAATTTTCCTGCCTCAGCCTCCCTAGTAGCTGGGATTACAGGTGCCTGCCACCACGTCCAGCTAATTTTTTTGTATTTTTAGTAGAGACGGGGTTTCGCCATGTTGGCCAGGCTGGTCTCAAACTCCTGACCTCAGGTGATCCGCCCACTGAGATTACAGGCGTGAGCCACCACGCCCGGCCCCATTTCTTTTCTAAGTTCACTTTGTTCGCCAGTAAGACGAACTGTATGATTCTCCTCCAGGTCCTCCACATGCTAAAACAAAAAACCAAGTTCAGTTATAACCAACCACTCTTCATCACCTTATAACTGTGTACAACTACATTTCAAAAGCAAAACACTTTAAAATTCCAGTGATGGTCATTATCTATTCCAGATTTAAAAAGTACTCTAAGTGCTACCTGAAGACCAAAATACTCACTTAAGAAACATAGAAATGTGTGAATTTAGTCAATTATGATTACAGTAGGAGGCACAAAAATATCACAATTTGCTCCAAACAATGGGATATTGAAATGTTCAAGTGAAGATATAGCAAAAAGAATGGAAGTTCCATATAAATCCATGCCCTAATTTCATTCATAAGCTTCCCAAACACCAGGTATTCAGCCATTTATTATCCCTGATATTCCATGTAACATGGTTTCCATAGATAGAGGGAATAAAATGCTCTGTAGTATGATCTTGAGTTACGAAAAATACAATTTGAATTTTAAATCTTCATTCTTCATTCAACAAACAGTGAAGTCATGCCTACTACAGAAAAGTTAGGATGTCATGTGCTATGGTGGCATTAAATGTGAACACATGATCTTTTCCATATTCCAGTGACTTGAGGAAACATGTAAACTGAAGTCATACAAAAATGTTACAATAGACATGGGAGGGCAACTTGCTGGCACTGTACAGTGGACAATGGAGATCAATGCCTACTTAGTTGGCAAAAGAATTAGATTTCGATAGGTTAGCAAAAGGAGATAAAATTTTTATGGTGGAAGGGCATAAATAAAGCCTGGAAATAATGGTGAATTATTTCACAGAAGGCTATCAACCTGGAGGGACGACAGGAAGGAAAGAATGTAGCAAATGAAGGTTTTTTGTTTATACCTTAAGTTTTTAGGGTACATGTGCACAATGTGCAGGTTTGTTACATATGTATCCATGTGCCATGTTGGTGTGCTGCACCCGTTAACTCTTCATTTAACATTAGGTGTATCTCCTAATGCTATCCCTCCCCCCTCCCCCACCCCACAACAGGCCCCGGTGTGTGATGTTCCCCTTCCTGTGTCCATGTGTTCTCATTGTTCAATTCCCGCCTATGAGTGAGAACATGCGGTGTTTGGTTTTTTGAAACTGGAAACCATCATTCTCAGCAAACTATCCCAAGGACAAAAGCAAACGAAGTTTTAAAAGGAGGTCATGTCAAGGCAGAGGTGTCTCTGAATATCCATGAATTTAGAATGGAAAGCTCATGACAGGTTGGGAAGAGGGAAGGGCGATGTCTTAGGAAGATAAGATTGCAGACCTATGAAGGATGTAAAGAAGAAGAGAGAACTCAGATGAAATTTTAATAGCATAAGTGAGGAAGGATGAGGTCCTGAACTAGGGCAGCAGCAGTGAGAATCTAAACAAAAAACTTAAAATAACCTTGAAGAGGTAAAAATGGCAGGGCCTAGTGATAGATAGCTGGATGGGAAGGAAAAGGAAATGCAGAAGACTAAATCATCATGAAGTTCCCACCCTAAGTGGTGACATTTAGCACTAACATTGAGAAGATCTTATTTCCCAAACATGCATAACAATTGGTACATGGTTCTCAGAGACCATTAAACAACACATCCTCTACTTAGAAACACTTGAATAACAACTGAGTGTGCGTATTACATATATGTATACAAACATGTAGTATATGTATCATAGTAAGCAGTGTAAAGAATGACTATCCTGAAACTCGTTTTCCTGAAACAATCCCCTCAGTTTAGAAGAGTGAATTTTTAACAAGAATTTGAACAAGATTGTTTTAAAAACACTCCAAATTTATAAAATGAATAGGAATGTACACCATTCCATAGAAACCTAAATAGATATATACCTGCATGATTAAGAGGTCAGTATCACTGAGGACAACTTGCAAAAGTACAAATGTGACAGGAGACAATTCTCAGTCACAAAATGTTAATTCTTTCCTGGCTTTTTCATTCTGAACGCATCTGGGCCCTGTCTTATGATAGTAACTTGGCAGAGAAATCAATTTGTAGTCACTTCAATAGTAGTGAAAGCAAATATGTCATGAAATAATCAGGAAATAAATTTGAAATAAAAAATACCCATTTGTTACAATTGGGTGCCTTCTCTTTGAGAAACATTGGCACTAGAAAGACTATTAAACCACATCCAGAAATGATGTAGAAACTTCTTGCTTTCATCTATTGCTACACCAGTAAAAACTGTCGAGCAAAAGAGTCATGGTGTTTAGTCATGTAAATAAAGTGTGAATAGCCAACATGATATGTATATTTCTGGGTGAAATTGCCAAGTTACCGTTTCCTGTTTTGGATTACACCAAAAACAATTAATGAATTCTAAAAGTAAAAATACATTTAGTCCTTACGTTAAAACAATGATATTAACATGGAAAATGCTTAAGAATTTTATAATCAAAGTATTTTTAACACTAGTTTGGAAAGGAAAACAGTTTTTTAAATTTTCAATATACATGTAAAGTCTTATGAGAATATGTTGTGTAACCAAATACCACTGACCTGACCTGTAAGAATTCCTCACATAATGCATTAAATGCTTTTGTTCTCTGGCCCTCAACAATTTCAGATTCTTGAAAAGTCTTTTGTTGCTGTCGAGAAATATGCTCTACAAATATACAAAGAAAACTCGATAACAACTCAAGTAAAATTTAAAATTTATCAAAAAACAATTCTCTGTTAACTTAAAGCTAATAATTTTGAACTTAACATTTAAACATATTTTTTCTTATTAACAAATACTATGACCAAGTTTATAAAATTTGTGTCCAACAATAATATACAAAAACTATATAATAATCCTATCACGCATTTTTTATGGAAATGTTCTTTTTAAATAATATTCTACAAATACATTTTAGCCCTTGATGCTTTCAAAGCCCACACACGTAATCCTTCCAATAAAGCTGGTCTTTCTGTTCCACCACCAATGATCTTGGCATTTCCTGCAAATTAACCACTCACATAGCCGCATCCTAGATTTTGACATTCCTGCGAATCTACAATATCTACATAACATTAATAAAAGCAAAGTTGTACTACAGGAACCATGTGTCAGATTCTGTTCTGAACCATTTTAAGTACCTTATTATAGAAAAATTCATTTAACACTCAAAACAACTCTGTGAGGTAGATACTCATATTATGCCCACAATATTAATGGAGCAAGCTGGGACACAGAAAGAATTTGCTCATGGTTTCCCAGGCAGCAACGGTCGAACCACACTTAGATTCTAAACAGTGGGGGTTGAGTCCGGGCTTTTGACCACTACACTATGCTATTTCCCCATGTATCCAACATGCAACAACTAACGCCCTCACATTGTAGGTCACTCTAAGCACTACAGCTCAGGAGTCTATCAGGAACTGACGCCCATGGAATAGAGCACCTTTCACTGTCCAACACTGGAGTGCCCAACATTCCCTTTCTTCGTTCCTAGATTAAGTTCCATGGCCACTCACCATAACTCCATCCTTGTGTATGTGCCCTGCCAGCTTCTCCCTCTGTCACGGTGCTCAGCCAAATGCCAACCCAGAAAAATCCAACTCTCCAGCTGCCCTAACACAACCATGCCAACAGATCTCAAAGTCGTGTTTACGATGACGATGACACTAATCTAATTTGCACTCCCAATGCTGCTTGGCAATTATATTCCCCTAGTCCACTCACTGGCCCAGTCTCAGGAAAAAAAATTCTAGTCCTTCTTCTCTGCCCTCCTGCCCCATCTCTACTTGTCACTGATGATCTTTCTATCTCACTACAGAGACAGAAGCAACCCACATGGTACATTCAATGTCCGAGCATCACATCTCCACCCACCTTTGTCCATCAGTGCTTACGCACTCAACTTTCTCTCCTGTTTAAATGTATGAACTACTATTCCTTCCTGAAGTCAACTTGCTCCCCTGTCCACTAGGGCCTACTGCTTCTCAAGAACATCGTTCAGCACTTTCTCCTCCTCTTTTCAACATTTCCAAGGTTTCCCTCTATATTGTTCCTATCAGCATACAACATGCCGGTTCTTCTGTAATCACTAAGAAAACCACAAAAACCTCTAGCTACTCCTTTTTGCTTCAGGTTACTACCCCAGTTCTTTTTTCCCAGTTGTTTCTTGTCCTATCCAATCAGTCCTTTGCACCCACCATTCCACCAAACCACTCTTACTAAGGATATCAAAGGGTCTCCATATGCCAAGTCCCCCTCCTTCGGCCTATCAGCAGCATGTGATGAGCTGGTCCTCTCTCCTTCTAAAAGGTCTTTTTTACTGTGTTTCGACTGGTTTTCTTTTACTTATTTGTTCACTCATTCTTGGGCTTCATTACTGATGCCCCAATTCTGCAGGAGCTCAAAGTATTGAAGGAACCCGGAATCAGTCTTTAGACTTCCCTTTTTTGTTTACAGTCATTCCCTAGGTGATCTCTCCTAGTCTCCTTGATTAAACGCAATCTGTGTGATATTAATTCCCGCTCTGGTGTCCTCAGCTCCTACCACTCTCCTGAACATGAGGCTCATATATCCAGGGTATATTGCTTATCCCCACTTGACATTTGCCCTAAGGTGCTTCATATGCACCTCAACTTTAACATTTCCAAAACTGAGCTGATCAACCAACACTCATAATTTCCTTATATGAACAATCCCTTTGCTTTTGGATAAGAAATGTGTGATCTTGGTACAATCAAGGCATGGATGAAAAAAGAAGGCTAGTAAATGTAAGACGGAAGCTATCTTAACATGCCTTAGCTAATATAAATTAAGGAAGATTTATTGTATTATAAATTTTCCAGAAAAAAGTGCATTTTTCTCTGCAAGTGTTTTAGTTTTAATTTTCTGTTTTTGAGTAGTATATAGGTTGAGATATCACAAATAGACTTAAGTTGGATATTACACTCCTTTATCATCTACGATTTCCAAACAGGAATATTTCATTTTCCTCACTTTCTCACAATAAGAATTCTGTACAAAAAAATATATATATACTGAACCCAATTCAGTGAAGCTTACAAATTATTTACACTATAACATTAGTCTTTGTCTGTGTAATTGAATACAAATAACTATTACAAGACTAAATGGAAAATACTCATTAAAATTTTGTTTAAAATTATTTTGCTCCCACATATTTACGTCCATAAAGGTAATGTTGGTTCAGCAGTATTAAAAAGACACCTAGCATGAACAAATGGGCATCATTTCAGAACGAAAGATTATTTGCCTCATTTTCATCTGTGAAAACTTACAGTGACAGCTCAATATGGAAAACATTGTTTCGAAGATGTAATAAGGAGTTAAAGAGCAAAGGTGTCTGTTTTCTAAAACTTGTAAAAAGGGTCTCATGGAGAGCCTATAATTTTTTTATGAGAAAACTTTTCTGAAAAATAATTTTTAATAAATTAATAAAATGTACTCTAACTCAAGGATATGTTTAGATGGACCATGGTTAGAACACATTATATTAACCAACTACAATTATTCCATTTTCAAAGGAATAAAAATAAATAAATGATAAACTAAGAATGGTATTTTTAAAATTTAGCCCGGGAGGCTTTTAAATCAATTTGACTAAGAAAAACGACCACAGAGAGTCTAAGGAAATTAATATTTATTCAAGAACACTTCCTGGGTAATTTCATGCAGATTTTCATATATCATTTCTCCCCAAATTGCTGCAGATTGTAAGTTTGCAAAATTGTAAAATTTACAATCTGTAACATTGTAAATTTTTTAAGTATTTCAAACAATTCTTTGCTAACCATATGATTGATCCTATGTTATGGACCTACCATCAGTAGTTATTTTCCAGTGCTCAGGAGGGAGCTGTATTACTATACAAATATTTTATAAATCCAGTTTACTGTCTATAACAACCAATTAATAAGACAGCTCACACATCAAGCACATTTTCACCACAAAATACAACAAAGCTTTCAACATGTATCTGCTCACATTTATGATCCAAATAGAGGAGACAAAACTTGAGTATGACACGGTTAAGAGTTTGTCCTTTTACATAGTTAATTTAACTGATAGCTGAGGTATCCATTTAAAACTTAGTTGTTTTTGGTTGTGATCACACGTCTCTCACATGCCAGCAAAGTTGTCTGAGTTCTCCACTACAGAGGTTATTAATGTAAACATAACAATAAGAGGCTATTTTAGAGGCCTCAATTTGCACTGCCCACCCCAAGAAAGAAATGGGAAAGTCTTATAAAATAACTAGAATAAGAAAATAACAATGGATATGAAAAACAGATATATCACTTACTATCTGACACAATGTGGAATATATATTATTTGTAAATTATTTTCTAATATTCCACAGTGAATAAAGTAAAAGCATTACTCTGCCTAACCATTGTGTGTACCATCCACTTCACTCAACAATTTAAAAGGGTAAGGAAGGAAATCTGTGGAGCTGAATCACACTCAATCCTTATGTGGCATCTTGGATAGGAGAACAAAGCATTAAATAACACTAATGCAGCCACCTCATTAGCATTTCTTGCTATAAAAGATATATGGCTGACAACAATATTCTTGAATTACAAGTATCTCCCAAACACCTACAAAGCTTTCTCACGTATTTTGAAATTCATTCCTGTGAATAAATTACATTGTTTTTTTCACTAGGTGTGAATAAGATACCACGCTTGTATTGTAGGGCATGCCTGATGCCCAGTGTTTTAAACACAAAATGTGCCACGAGTCAAAGTTGATTTTTCTGAACTTACTTTATTAGGAGGCACAATTACCACATGTCTTCCTCATCTGTTTCTGCAAAATGACTACTTTCAGGATGGCTGTGCATTCCTGAATTCCACGCTGCATTGAAAATTTTGAAAGGCAAACATTTTTAGAGGAAGGATTCTATTGTGGACATTTTTTCACATGGAAATGTACTATTTGTGGATTTGTATGGCTGTTCGCCAATTAAAGCTTTAAAGCAGACCTATACACGGAGTCCCTTGAGCCCTGACCATTTTACAGAGACATTTTTGCAAGCCTTCCAGGATTGAAGTTATAATTAACAATGCACTGCGGATCAGACCCCTTGGACGTCACGGACTGCACACATCCAGAAGAGCAGCTCTAAGGGCATCTGTAACTCTGCTGTGGGGCAGGAGCTTCCCATGGGAAACCTAAAGCCCTTGAAACTGCTTTAGAAACCTACGGCTTCTTAGCATACGCAAGGTGGGCACCAAAGTAACGAGGGTGCCACGGGCTGCCCATGTGCTCCCCACGACCCGGTGCAAGGAGATAAGACAGACCGTCCCCTTGGGCGGGCACCTGTTTCCTTGACCCTTCATTCCATTTTTACGTCCATGCCCCGTTTCCTGGGCTACCATAAACTGAGTTTACACCAGGGCCTTGTCAGCCTTCCTGACGCACTTCCCGTCCATACACACTATGGCTAGCTCTTCTGGGAGGCTAGAGACGACTCCTGAACCTCGTGAGTGCAAAGACACACTAAGGAACCCAGGTGTGTTAAATGAGAGCCACCGGGGAGGTTCACAGGTTGAAGAAGAGTGGGGCTGGCATGCTCCGTGTCTACTGGTGAAGCAGGAAAGGACAAGGGAGAAGATGCCGGTGTCCCCACCTGTCCCGTTGTGTCCCATCCAGCCCTTCCCTGGGGCTGCCTGCAGAGCTCACACCTGCTCCGCACACCTGAACTCCAGGCCCTCTGCTGAATTCTTGCCTTGCCCCTGGGACAGAGATTTCCCCTGCCCCGGGTCCCCAAGTGACCCCGTGTTGGTCGGGAGAGCTGTAGGGTGACACAGGACCTCCCCAGCCATCTGCATGGGAATGAATCTCTGTGCACCCATCCTCGACAGTCAGGTGTTGGCACTGCCCTCTCACCTGCCTGGCCGCCCAGCAGACCCCCGGTGACCAAGTGTCCCATCCAGATGGGTGGCCGAGCAGGAGGGACACACGCGGACTCTCCCCCAGCCTCCAGCACATGCACAGAACCCAGTGATGCTCCCGGGCACTGGGGACCACCTGGACCCCTCAATCTCCCTTCCCTGGCCCATGCCAGCCTGCCCCTAGGGGACTCTCCCTGACCCAGGCCCCAGGTGACGCTGGGGTGATTTCCTCACAGGTCAGCCTGAGCTGCCCCAAGATCCACACTCTCGTCCACTGAGGACCTCGAACTACACGGTCCCAGTCTCCCCTCCAGCCAGGGCCTCTCCTGAGGTACCCTCGACCTCTCCTCCTCACAGGACCTCCAGCACCTGGCACCTTGATGCTCCTCTGAGGGCCTGGGTCCTTGGTCCTCGCCAGAGCAGCTGGCCTGACTGTGGGTGCCCTTTGCTGATTGGCTGGCTCAGTGCATGTGGGAGGTGGGGCTATGTGGAGCCACGCCCCCACTGGGCATGCCTTCCCCTGAGGGATGGCCCATGGCTGCTGTGGACTGGACTTCCACTCCTATGGTCCTCCAGCTCCTCATCCTGGGGAAGGACAGAAGGACCTGGGAGCAGAGTGGGGAGCAGCTACTGATCCTGCCTTGAGAGGTGGAGGCCATGTGGCTGTGGCCTGGGACCTTGTACTTGGACTCCTTCCAGCCACCCTTCCCCTTTGGGAGAAATGGCCATCACCCTGGAAGTGAGGCCCAGGCTCCCTCCCATGCCCTGTGTGCTTCCAACACGCCCAGCTGCATCCCAGGCATTCCTGCTGTGGGTCCCGTGCACCTACCACATCACAAGACCTGCTTCCTTACCTCTGTAGGATTCTGCCCCTTCCTCCTTAGCTCACCGTTGAATCACTTAGGGTGCCTATGGGGTGGCAGGTGCCGTCCTGCCCCCATCTCCCCTGTTGCATCAGGTACCCGTGTGGGGCCACTCCACCCTACATGCGTCCATTTCCTGTCCATTCACCTCTGGGCAGGGCTGTTGTGAAAGAGGCTGCTCCATTGTTGTGGTTAGGGCTGTTGTGAAAGAGGGCCACTCTGACTTTGATTAAATGTGTGGTTACCTGTAGACATGCTGCTTTCATTTCCCCTATTCCATCACCTACCTCTGTGGGGCTAATCTACAAAAATCCGCTTAGTTTTCTGTCTATGGACATGTCAGTTCTTTCCAGTGTCAGACCCTTCTAAGCAAGGTTGCTATGAAGAGTGAGATGTCTGGCATACGTGGCAAAGGTTTACACGGTATAAGAGAGTGGAATTCCTGGATCATAGACTCAGGGAATATTCCCTAGTGCTCAATTGTTTCCAAGAGGCATCCCCCACCAGAAGAGTGTGTTCCCACTGTTACACAGACTCACTGGTGGAATAGGCCTCTCGCTTAATGTTGCCATTCTACTGGGTGTAAAAATGACATGGATTTGGGATCTTGCATTTCTCCAGTGACTAATAAGACTGAGTCCTTTTTCTTGGCTGTTTGCATATCCTTTTACAGTACAATATCCATGTTGGTGAATTAACCATTTTTCACTTTAATAAGGTGTTTTTCTTCCAGTTCTTATATATTGTGAGACTAAGCTTTATAACCGTGTTTTCCTGTGCCTTTTATAATAAATTTATGTTTTCTCTGAAGTCATAAAAAATTCCCCTCTATTTTCTAATAAAGATTGTGAGATTTAATTTTGCATATTCTTTTTAACATTTAAGTTCAGAGGTATATGTGCAGGTTTGTTATAGGGTAAACTTGTGTCATGGGGCTTTGTTGTACAGATTATTTCATCGCCCACTTATTAAGCTTAGTACCCATTAGTTATTTTTCCTGACTTACCTACAATTGATTTTTGTGCCTGATGTCAGGTAGAGAACCAATTCCTTTTTTCCTTCCCGTATAGAAATTCGGTTTTCTTGTCCTCATTAGTTGAAGAGCATACACTTTCCCCATTATCAGCTTATTTACTGCAAAGTCCCTCTTTGTCCCTGCTGATTTGAAATGCTACCTTTATCATACTCCCAATTTGCAAATATTACTGGGTTGTCTTATCACTTTCTAGAATGTTGCCTTGGTCTGTCTTTCTATTCCCATGCCAGTGAATACCACAGTGTTTTAATTATGGAGGCTGGGTGTATACTGTAATATGTTTTGGGCCAGTTTTCCCTTATAGCTCTTCCTTTTCCGTGACTTTGTAGCTATTCTTGCCTTTTAAAATGGGCATTATAATATCATCTTCTTCTCTCCAGGAAAAAGGGAAAGGTGTTGGTATTTTTATGGAATTGTATTAAACTTATAAACTCGCTTAGGGAGAACTAACATCTTGATGATGACATAATGTCCTAACACTGAACAAACGATTTCTACCCACTTGCCCAAGTCTGCTTTTGTGTCTTTTTAAAAGGCACTGTATAGTGTTTTGAATATGTCTTAATTTTATGCCTAAAAATTTTTATCATTTTGTTGCTT
>NW_022097526.1:0-4895 GCF_006542625.1 Nomascus leucogenys
TTTTACTTGCCCTTGTTCCACTCCCTCTGACTCAGCAGTTGACTTGAGGCTAGCAGCCTTCATTCCCCAGTGCAAGACCCTGGTACCTGTTTTCTTTATTTTTTTAACTTAAGTTTTTATTTTAAGTTCCGGGATACACGCGCAGAATGTGCAGGTTTGTTACGTAGGTATACGTGTGCCATGGTGGTTTGCTGCACCTAGCAACCCGTCATCTAGGTTTTAAGCCCCGCATGCATTAGGTATTTGTCCTAATGTTATCCCTCCCCATGCCCCCCGACCACCAACAGGCCCCACTGTGTGTTGTCCCCCTCCCTGTGTCCACGTGTTCTCATTGTTCAATTCCCACTTATGAGGGAGAACATGTGGTGTTTGTTTTCTGTTCCTGTGTTAGTTTGCTGAGGATGATGGCTTCCAGCTTCAACCATGTCCCTGCAAAAGGCATGCTCTCATTCTTTTTTATGGCTGCATAGTATTCCATGGTGTATATGTGTCACATTTTCTTTATCCAGTCTATCATTCATGGGCATTTGGGTTGGTTCTGAGTCTTTGCTATTGTAAATAGGACTGCAATAAACATACGTGTGCATGTGTCTTTATAGTAGAAAGATTTATAATCCTTTGGGTATATGCCCAGTAATGGAATTGCTGGGTCAAATGGTATTTCTGGTTCTAGATCCTTAAGAAATCGTCACACTGTCTTCCACAATGGTTGAACTAATTTACACTCCCACCAACAGTGTAAAAGCATTCCTATTTCTCCACAGCCTCACCAGCATCTATTGTTTCCTGACTTTTTAATAATTGCCATTCTGACTGGCGTCAGATAGTATCTCATTGTAATTTTGATTTGCATTTCCCTACTAACCAGTGATGATGAGGTTTTTTTAATGCTTGCTGGCCACATAAATGTCTTAAGTGTCTGCTCATATCTTTTGATGGATTAAAAACTTAAATGTAAAACCCCAAACCATAAAAACCCTAGAAGAAAACCTAGGCAATACCATTCAGGACACAGGCATGGGCAAAGACTTCATGACTAAAACACCAAAAGCAGTTGCAACAAAAGCCAAAATTGATAAAAGGGATCTAATTAAATTAGAGAGCTTCTGCACAGCAAAAGAAACTAGCATCAGAGTGAACAGGCAACCTGTTCTATGGGAGAAAATTTTTGCAACCTACCCGTCTGACAAAGGTCTAATACCCACAATCTACAAGGAAGTTAAACAAAGGTACCTGGTTTTTGATGAAACAGAACAGACTTCATTCAGAAATTATTGTGTTTGTCTCCTCTAACCTTCTTGGGGATACATGAAGGACTGATGCAAGGTGCTTGCCATGTGTTGCCTATCTTTGAACTCACTCAAGGCAGAAAAGCAGTAAAATTGTTCAAAAATATTGTAAGATAAACAAAAAACCCAAAGCCACCTGACGGAATATTATTGTTGAGACATGCAAACACTACCTAAAGTCTGGAAATAAAAGTAGGGGAGCTTTTGGAGAAATTAAGGCATTTAAAAGTGCCCTGGAGAATTTAGAAAGCATCAAGAATACTCAGACATGTGCTCAGAAAATACCTGAGAAGATGCTAAACTTTCATCTTTGTCTGACTCTAGGCTAAGTGGAAGCGGTAAATAAAAACTAAGAAATTGTTGTAAACCACCTCACTAACTGCTGAAGAAGTGCCTCAGGACACTCTATCCAAAAAGACTATGATAGGTGTTTTTATGTGTCTGATTATTTTAGTTCCTGGCAGTCAAGGAAATACATCTCAAAACACTACTCAACACCAGCTAAAGGAAGAGACACTTCGGTGACCATGCATAGCAGAGAATGTATTCTTTGCAATAATAGTTTTGAAAAGTCAATAAACAAATGGATGGCTACAGCCTTCAATAAGCAAGAAGAGTAAACCCAGGCAAAGGAGGATAATCTGATGTACAGAGTTACCATATTATAATATTCAAATGTCCAGTTTTCAATAACCAAAAACAAAATAAAACAAAGATTATGAAGAATCCCAGCCATAGGACTTATTAGAAAAAGACTTTAAAGCCACTGTCTTAAATATGTTCATAGAACTAAAGGAAACCGTACAAAAGAACAAAAGAATATCATGAAAATAATGTATACACAAAATGAGAATATCAAGAGAAATCATAACAATCAATAAAACAAAAAGTTGCTTAAAAATATTTTTAAAATGACAAAACACTTTGAGAGGCTGAGAGGGTGAATCACGAGGTCAGGAGATCGAGACCATCCTGGTTAACACAGTGAAACACCATCTCTACTAAAAATACAAAAAATATTTGTATTTTTAAAAAAGTTAAAGCGAACTCCTTGGCTCTGATTTTTATACATCTGGATTCAAAACCTGAAATGGACTGACAATATCGGCACCTAGGCAGGTGAATCATAAAACAATTAACACTCAGAGCTACAAAATATATTTGCAATTATATAGTGCTAGCCCCTCATTTTGAAAAAAAGAATATGTGGTCTAGTCTAGATGAAAACAGAGTCTGCATCAAAGAGAAAAGAAACAGTCGAACTTCATGTTTGGGGGTTCTATCAAAACTAAAAAGGTTGGCTTCAGCCAAACAGGCAGCTCCAAATGTCCATGGCCCTACAGAAACATCAGAAACACGTAAAAACTGTCAGGCGTGGTGGCGGGCACCTGTAGTCCCAGCTACTCAGGAGGCTGAGGCAGGAGAATGGTGTGAACCTGGGAGGCAGAGCTTGCAGTGAGCCGAGATCGTGCCACTGCACTCCAGCCTGGGCAACAGAGCAAGAATACGTCTCAAAAAAAAAAAAAAAAAGACAAAACTTTAAACTAGTCTGACAGTAAACAAATGAGAGACATGAATAACTAAAATAAAAAATGAGATTAAAGACATTACTATCAACCATATAAAAAAGGGTTAATTCAAAGAGAATACCATTATTATCGCTCTAGATTCAAATCTCAATTTTGAAAATAAAATTATAAATTACATAATTTATTAGAAATTTAAATTGATAAAAATAAAATTGATCTATACTAAAGCTGAAAATGCTATGGAAGTAATATTAATGCTAAAATATTTACATATGTATGAGAAAATTCTTATTGCATTTCAAGTTACATTACAGATAATTTAAAAATTCATTTTTTCTAATGACATGTTTTAAACTTTGTGTTGATTTTTTTTTTACCAAAACCTTATATTATTTATGTTTAAAAAATATTAAGACGGTCAACCCTGTACTCCATGGTACCTTGGTAAACTCCTAGAGGTGGGAGGTAGAAAACAGGCAAGAATGTGAATATTTTAAATGTGAAAAGGGAATAATAATAGTACTTCTCACATGCCAAAACCTCCAAGATCATGACAACAAGCATTGATGGGTTCAGAGGTACATATATCTAGTGCTGTGCTATACTCATAAACTCAGTGCTGACAATCTAAACAGTTTTAAATAAAATGAGCTGAATATTATAAAGTGCATATGTTCAGCTCTAGTCATTCTATTGCCCTAATAGGCAAAACACTTGGGTTTCTATTTATATTTAACTGGCCATACCACTGCCAATTCCATTTTCTGTCATAGAATCTTAGGTACAGTCCATTCTTATAACCAAAATATAGAAGCCTAAAATACTGCTCATGTTATTTTCCTGTTTTGCTTTTGTCAAAACAGCAAGCAACAGATTCCCATGATAATCTATTTCTGCAGTGGTACTAGCATGCAGACATCAAGGAATAATATCGCATAAAGATGTAGTATTTCATGTTCAAATACAACCTGTTTTGATATTTCATAGATAAGAAAAAACAACTTTGCTTGATCTTATTTCCCTGGAATCTTAGCATTTAATCCTTAGCAGCTGGTTATATTTTGTGTCTCATTTTTATTTTTCCACTTCTGGTTCATCTGCTTTGTTTCTTAATTTGATTATTAATATCATATATATTATAATATTACTATTATTTTAGTCTATTATTTTATTTTTAAGGCTTTTTTCTATATTAATAATATGGACTCATATTTTGAAGTCAAATACTGCTAAAGAGTATGTTTCCCAAACTGTCATCTTCATCTGATTGCTGGATGGATATTAGTCTTTAACAGAAGCTGAGGGGACTGGAAATGTGAAGAAAAGGAAAATTACAATGATAGGACTCGTCTTTTCTTTCAATGTGTCACTTAGTTTCTTCCACATCAATAGAAATGTGAAGAAAAAGGAAGTGCGAGGCCAGGGTTCTGGATAAACCTCCATGTGGATACTGAAATCACTCAGAAAATGAGATGAGTAGGGTACCGGATACACCATGAGTCTGGCTGGCAGTGACCAGGAGCATGTCTGGAGATGACTATTCACAAGAGACCACCCACCAGAGATTTCACAGATGGGAACTGGCAAACTCACACAATACAAAGTTCAAAGAAGCAGGCTTTTTAAAATTATTTATTTATTTATTTATTTTTTGAGACAGCGTCTCACTCTGTCACTCAGGCTGGAGTGCAGTGGTGTGATCTCGGCTCACTGCAGCCTCCTCCTCCTGGGTTCAAGCGATTCTCCTGCCTCAGCCTCCCTAGTAGCTGAGATTACAGGTGAGCGTCACCATGCCCGGCTATTTTTTGTATTTTTAGTAGAGACAGGGTTTCACCATGTTGGCCAGGTTAGTCTCGAACTCCTGACCTCAGGTAATCTGCCCACCTCGACCTCCCAAAGTGCTAGGATTACAGGCATGAGCCACCCACACCCAGCCAGCCAAAGCAGGCATTTTTAACAGATAAGGATCCTCTAGAAAAATCACCCCAGGGAACAAGGCCTCCAGAAAGGATCACTTCTAGACCCACAGCAAGATTCACAGGAAATGCTATTTTTAAAAAACAGTGCTATGAGATAG
>NW_022097527.1:0-37270 GCF_006542625.1 Nomascus leucogenys
AATCTCTCATATCTCATCCCTTGATTTCTTTATCAATGGGGGTCTGACACCCAAAAAGATTTGTTTCTGCGATGTTCAAATTCATGGTTCTTTTATAGGAGAAGATAATGAAGCAAATGAGATCTTTTGGGGCAAAAATTCAAGAAAACCAAAGGAAGTTAAATGAGGAGAGCAGGAAAACCAACCAGTGGATTGTAAGTATTGGGCCTTTTCCCTCAGATTCAGCCTCAGACAGACATGCTACAAATGTATCCACTTCCATTTGAGTGGAAAACATCTTGGTTAGGATTTGAGGAAGAATTTTTTCTCATGGCTTCCAATCCTGAGGGTACAATGCAGCATTGATTACTGCTCAGAGAGAGCGGTCAGGCTATGGAGTAGGGAGGTTTTGTACTAAAGACTACTTTAAAAAACATAATACTGCAAAAAATTATCTGTGAATCATCATAAATTCCAATGACTCTCCTGTAGGTTGTCTGATATCAAAGGGTGTATTTTGAAGAAATGATGAATAATAACCTTTCTTGGGGTGTTTTAGGAAGTCATATAATGAATAAAAGTGGTTTAAGAAAAGAATGAATTTGGCTTCTAGTATTGTAAGAAACAATAAAAATGAAAGAAAGGGAGGAATGATTGATTTCATGGTTCTGAGAAGTGGAAGACATGGTTTATGTACATAGCTTATTGGTAGAATACATCAGTCAGTCTAGGCTCAGTGGCTCAAGTTCATAATCCCTATAATTTGGGACGGCTAATCAGGAGAGGGTTTTAAAGATGAATTTCCCTTGAATGATTATTTGCTTTTAAATCCTGTGATGAAATATTTGGTATTAGAAAGCTCAATTGTATTTTCCTCTTTAAAGGAGTGAGTCAGAGCAGCGGCACATGCCCCAGTGTGTGAGCTCAGAGTTCAGTGCTCAACCCATCACTGGCCTAATTGACAGACTTCATGAGCTCCTGGTGAGTGTCAACCTGCTGAAGTGATGACCACCCAGTGCCCTTCAGGCATGGCTCTTTCTTTCTTTTTTCTTTCTTCTTTCTTTCTTTCTTTCTTTCTTTCTTTCTTTCTTTCTTTCTTTCTTTTTCTTTCTTCTTTCTTTCTTTCTTTCTTTCTTTCTCTTCCTTTTTCTTTCTTTCTTTATTCTTTCTTTCTTTCTTTTCTTTCTTCTTTCTCTTTCTTTCTTTCTCTCTCTTTCTTTCTTTCTTTCTTCCTCTCTCTTTTTTCTTTCTTTCTTTCATCTCTCTTTCTCTCTCTTTTTCTCTCTCTCTCTCCCCCACCTCCCTCCCTCTGTCTCTCTCCCTTTCATCCACGCTGGAGGGCAATGCTGCAATCTCAGCTCACTGCAACCTCCACCTCCCAGGTTCAAGTGATTCTCCTTCTCAGCCACCCAAGTATCTGGAATAACAGGCACTCACTATCATGCCCAGCTAATTTTTTTTTTTTTTTTTGTATTTTGTAGAGTTGGGGTTTCCCCATGTTGTCCCAGCTGGTCTCGAACTACTTACCTCAGGTGATCTGCCCATCTTGGCCTCCCAAAGTGCTGGGATTACAGGCATGAGCTACCACTCCTGGCCTCAGGCATGGTTTTACTGCAGGCAATTTTTTGTTCTTTATTAATCTTTCATCATATAAAAGGGAAAAGACTGTAAATAGCACACTTAGTAATACAGTCCTTATGATCATTTGGAAAAAATAAATGAAAGCTGGTGTAATGGTAAATGTCATTCAGTTTCCTCTTGAGTCTGGGCCTTTTGGGTCTGGGTCCCCCTGTGCAGCCAAGGCAGGTCAGATGGAGAGAGATGGTCCAGACCTGGCCAAATGGGTTCTACATGAGCCTTCTGGGTCAACACTGCCTTTCAGTAAAGACCTGGGCTGTGACGACTCCAGCCGTGTTGTCCACCACAGTGGGGGGAGTGCTCATAGTGGGTCCTTGGGCCATGGGAGACCCCATTATATGCATTGAACAAAATGTCATCAAAGCATTTCCCATCTGACACTGCCCGGGGCCCATAACAAGCTACAGCAGCACCATAACCTTTGCCAGCACGAAGCCTGGTGTCCTTTCGGTTTATCTGTGTGTATGAGTAAACACACGCTTGTCTGTGCATACCCTCACACCAAAGTGTACACTGTCCACAGTGGCACTGCCTGCTACTGAGGGCTGTGCCTTTTATTAAGTCTTATTTCAATCTGGCTCAGCATGGGGAAATTGTGTATGCAACACTGACTTTCAACTGAGTCACTCAAAAATTAGTAAAATCATTTCAGGTAGTGTGTGCTTTTCTTTTTCCTGCTTTCAAAAACAACCTCCAGAGGAGTTTTATTAGCCACTTACTTAAAATGTTAATGAAGGGACTTGTGAGTGTAGGGGCACAGAAATGAGCAGTTGATTTAAGTCATTCCAACACATAAGCAAGTTCCAAATTCACTGAGAGGCGAGGAGGGGAAGAAACAAAGGGCGTCTTGGGAAGAACTGCTTTTGCGGTAAGCCCTTGGTGGTTCCCAGCATGCCCGCTGCGATGGCATTCACCCCACTGCAGTCGTCGTCATCAACGTGACTTTGTTGGTTTAGAGGGATCTGTTGTGGTCAGGGTTCCACCTGTCCTTCCCTAGACCATGGCCCTCCAGGCAGTTCTAGGCAGGTCCCAGACAAAAGGTACTGGGGTAGAAACCAAGGAGCAGGCCCCAGGGGCTTCCAAGAGGGAGTGCTGACTGCCAGGTGCTGAATCCACAGAATTACCCACCATGGGAGCCAGAGGGACCTGTGCAAATCCTGGGAAGTGTGTTAGAATTTCCCGAAATACTATAAAAGAGAAAAGTGCTGATACTTTATCACATGAAAGACTAATGATGTCTAGCAGCTGACACAGAACAGGAGGACTCCGACCACCACAGGACCAGCGAGATGTGTCAGGACAGAAATGAGCAAACTTGAGTCTCCGGGCACACCTGGGGAAAGAGTAATGCAAGGCACACCTCAGGGATGTGACTCACTCCTCAAATCAGGCTTGGGTCCCCAGGGTAATGGTGAAGAGACAGCCTTCCCATATCATGTAGTGTGGTGGGGATGTGTAGGGCTGCAGGGGATGTAGTCCTCTTGCCGGTGGGCTGCCAGAGACCTGGCAGCCAGACCCATTTCTTAGTGAGGGCACATTCATTTCCTCTCTGGGATGCATTTCATCATATTCACTTTGTGCCCACGATTCTTCCTGACAGCCTGAAACAGCAGGCTTTGCATCCTTTTCAGGCCTGGGGTCTGGCCTTACCCCAGGGGCTTCTGTTTAACCCACAACAGACTCACCTCCACACCAGAGACCTGGTCGCTGCTGACAACAGTGAGAGAAGCAGGCAGAGGGGTCCAGCACGGCCCTCTTGCATTCATAAATCGTATTTTCCAATGAACATCACGAACTCTGTCTCCTGCTCCCAGGAGGAGCCTCGGGTCTCAGGAGTGGTCAATGCTGAGATGACAATGCTATTGAAATTCTGATCTCCACAGTATTGAGGTCTCTAGTGTTGCCAGGAGACTGTCAGAAGGAGCTTGAGAAGAAAGAAGCACACGATGTTTCACACTGCTTTTCCCAAGTGCAGCCAAGGGACAGCCTCTGCACACTGAGGTAATTCTAGATGATTGGCTCCACGCTCTTCCCTCCTCCTTTCTAGTGAGTTTAGTGCTGGCTAACTGTAGAACACTTTATTCATATAAGCAAGTAGAAAAAATTGTCACTCTTAATTCACATGCTCCAACGTCAGACCAGCAGTGACCGGTTCTGGAGGGAAGTGCTAGGACTGGCTCATTTGTGTTCTCATCAACCACCTCCCTGCACATGGAGGTGGATTTCACTGGTGTTGATACATGCTTTCACATCCACAAGAGGCTCTCCGAGGGGACAGAAGTGACTTTACTCTCACCACAAAGCCATTTCTGCTGCCAGAGGCCCCAATCTACAATCACCAAAAAATTATCCAGCAAGGGGCGAGCTCCAGCCATCTCACTTGTAAGCCGTAGCGTCGACACTGTCTGAGAAATATTTATTCCGTCCAGTTTAAGCTTAATTTTCACAAACACTAAAAAGTAGTAAAATAGACTTTAGCTTTTCCTCTAAGTATATTTATATAGAAATCCCTGAGATGGTAGCTGTCAACTTGAAATTCACTATCTACAGTTAATTAACATCAGGGTGCAGGGAGGGACCCTGAGCCCCATCCCTGTGCACAGCAGGGGCTGGGCTGTCATTGCAGGGGAGCAAACCTGGTTTCCCTTCTGAGCAAAGAGGAGGGGGTGAGAGGGGCACGGCCGTGTAGGAATTCTTAGCCATCAGCACAGATGCTGGCAGGCCGGCTGTTTACTCACTCTGGGGGCCTGGAGGTCCCACCATGATAACACCACATTGCCTCACAGAGGCCCCTGCTTTTATGTCCTTTGTGGTGCCAGGGATCATAAAGAACTTAACCAACTGGGAGAAGAAAACATGAAAAGGAAGGAAGTATGAATGAGGAAGAAGAGATGAGGCAACAGGGGTGGGAGAACGTGGTGATAAAGCCAGGGGTGACAGTGTGGTGGCAACTGACAGGAGAGGAGAAGGGGGCCCATGCTCATCAGTCCCCTCCTTCCTGAACAACATGAGGGGTACAGGGAGGGCAAGCCCTCAGTGAGTGAATGCAGCAGTTCAAAGAAACAAAAATAGGCAAAAATAATAAATGTTCTCCTAGGACACCAGGTTTTTAGAGAGGCCACTGTGATACATCTGAATGCCCGATGCCCAGTACTGCTGAGTGGTTAAGTGACAAGAAGCCTGCACCTCCCAGCCCTGTGCACCATCTGTGACCGAGAAGCCTGTGTCACCCGTGCCTAGGGCTAGAGGAAAGGGCTTCCAAATGGCTCAGGAAGATGAGTGGGCATTTCACTCCCCCTCTGGGACCAGATGACCACACCTCCCCTGAGGAATCCCTTACCCAAAATAATTGAACATAACAATGTTGCTTAAATATAAACTGGCTCATCTGATCAACCCGACACTGACCCCAGGACACCCCCCTCAAGGTGGCTCCAGTTCCTCATCATCTAGACTTTTCTCCCTGCCCTCCCACACTCCCCGAGCCTGGCTGGAGGCCTGCTAGTCCCCTGTGCTGCTCACTCCAAAGACAATAAGAAACCAAGAGCATGGGCTCGCCATACGTCGAGGAAAGAGGCTTGGTGACACTTCCTTTGACTTGGAAAATTCCTCTACTAGCAAATCTGCTTCCACATGGCAAAAATGAGAAGTGCTGGGCCAGTAGCCAGGCACACAGCTGCAGAAGCTACCTGGATCTGCCTCATGGGCCAAAGGGAAGGGCTGCCCACAGGCAAGCCACGTCTAGAGTGAGTCCAGAGAGACCAGGGAGAGTCTGGGATCCAATCAGGGATGACCCTTCTTTCAGTTGGGTCTGGTGGGTTTTCAAAATCCAGTCTTTCCACTGGGGCCATACCAAAGCTCCCCGGAAGGTCAGGCTTCCCAGTCCCACCAGAGCTGCCCGTGAAGCTGTCATTTTCTCTCAAGTTGCATACACTGGCCAGGTAAAGGCAGCTTCTACTCACCAGGCAAGTGGCCAGATCACATTCAGATTTGCCAAAGAAATCTAGGTCCTGCCCCATACTTGCTGGCTTGGCAGGCTTTTCAAAATGCAGGTATCTCTGGAGCTGTTTTGTGGACACCAGGAGCATTACTTGAGAAGCCCTGTGCTGGCCCCAGGGTACCCAGTGCACCTGAGTAAAGCTGGAACACATTGGGAACAGGGACCCAACATGCCCACTCCAGAACAGCGTGGGACCTGGGGAAATCGCCAGCTGTTTGCTGTCCTGCCATTGCTGTTCTACACATCCCTGGAGACTATGAGCATCCGTTACAGTGTGGTAGTGGCTGGTCAAGACCAGAAATGTCCCAGAAATGTCCATTTTTGACCTGGAAGCAGCAGACACCCAAGGCTTAGGGTAGACATGGGGGCTCCATACCATTCCCAGTGCCAACTTCCCATGGCGGAAACAGGAAGGAATGCCTGGCAACCCACCAAGGGTCAGATGCCACATCAGCCCAAGCAGAAGCTGCCTGACACTGGCTGTTCCAATGACGATTAGACATTCTTGGGAAGGTGGAGCCATTTGTGAGAGCTCAGGATGGGTGTCCTGGAAGTGCCACTTAAAGGCGACTGAGGCCTCTCAAAATCCCTGTGTTAGAGCTGCAGCTGTCCATGTGGGCTGCAGTGCAGTCACCTGTAGAGCTTTAGGACAGGCCCAGGGCTCAGCTCCCCGGACCACTGACTTCAGAACTTTCGCAGCAGGGACAGCTGGCTTGGAAAGGCATACCTGGGAGACCATGTGACACTGCCTGGCTGGGTCCTGGGCTGACAGAGGTGAGCGTGGAGCTCCTGGTGACTTGGAAATGCTGTGAATTATGTACGTGTGGCAGGAAGTTGCTACAATGCCAAGGCCCCAAGTCTTGGAAATTCCATGAGGTCCACATGAGGTTGAACTAAACACCAAGTGCAGTCCTCAACGGAAAAATAAAAGAAATACCCACATAAGGGACTCTTTGGAACTGAGTCTGGAAGAGAGGGCTGCCTGGTCCACTCCAGGACAATTTGCCTAAAGTAAGTTTGCTTCCCACTGCATCCCCTTTGCTTGTTCTAAACATCACCTCCCCCCTATTCCTGTAATTTGCATCATTCTGGGCTCCTTACTCTTGTTGCATCCCTTTTTTACATTTTAAGGATGTCTGGATTTGATTTACTGAAGAGCATATATGGTTTAATTTTGTGTTTCTGGTAATCATCTATTACCTTTCCCCCATTTTATCAAATGACATGTTTTCCTCATATCTATTTTTAATGTGTTAAATATTTTCTATCCAGTTTATCTAAAACTCCTTGATTAAAATGTGTTTAATTCTAGCAATACATACATGCTCATCTCCGCATTGTTTTATAATTTGATGATAAAGGTTTTTCCCCAATATATGACTGCATGGATAATACTTTTTAAAAAGATACAATAAAATATGATATCTCTTTCTCACTTGATCATGTGGCTGAATGAGTCAATCCCTCCATCAAATAGAAATATCCGGCATCCCTTAATCTAACTAATAAAAACATCCAGTGTGCAGGTGCACCCACAATGAGAAGAAAAGGCCAAAGCAAACAGCCAAAAAGGAGAGAATCCCATGATTTCTGTGTAAACTCCTATGGATATCATAAATATTTATTGCTATAAACAGTATTTTAAATAAAAGTTCTTCAGGCAAGTGTATTAAAACTGCCTTGGATACTAGGGGCCCTATCACTTGTAAAACGTGGCAAATTGGATAATAATTAAAAATACAAAATTACACAGAAAATACCCTTTAATAAATTGAGTTTTTTTTAATTGAGACAGAGTTTGGCTCTTGTTGCCCAGGCCGGAGTGCAATGGCGTGATCTTGGCTCCCTGCCACCTCTGCTTCCGGGTTCAAGTGATTCTCCTGTCTCAGCCTCCCGAGTAGCTGGGATTACAGGCATGTGCCACCATGCTCGGCTGATTTTGTATTTTTAGTAGAGATGCGGTTTCTCCATGTTGGTCAGGCTACTCTCAGACTCCCAACCTCAGGTGATCCGCCCGCCTCGGCCTCCCAAAGTACTGGGATTACAGGCGCGAGGAACCGCGCCCGGCCTAATAAATTGATCTTTAAACAAATCTTAATTGAGGTTCTCTAAAGGGAGCCTTTTAGGCAACACGCCCCCTAGGTGTACTGATCGCTAGGGTGACTGGTGTCAGGCGAATCCATGTGGCTCCCCCAGCCCCTTCTTGGGAGCATCCTAGAAAGACAGCGTGGAAACGCGCGCGGCCTGGTGATCTCGGGAGCGGCCATGGTGCCCAGCCCCGCGGCCTCACCCTGCCCTCCAGCCCCGTGTCAAGCACCCGCGGACTCTCACGTCCTCTTCTTCCAGGGCGGCGGGCGCTTCTCCTGCACCTTGGCCTGGCGCTTCTTCTAGGCCTCCTCAGCCTCCGGTTTCTCCTCCTTGGCCACCTTGTAAGGCCGCTTGGTTATCCGCAGGTGGCCACTGTCCTTGGTGCTGCCTTTCTGCGCTGGCCTCGCGGCCTGGAACGTGGGCGCCCGCGCCTTCCTGAGGCGGAGCCGCGGCACCACCACGCCCTGCCACAAGCGGCTCCGCCGCAGGCGCTTCAAGGGCAGGAGGCTGGCCTTCCGCCGGGCAGGGTAGGCGGAGCCCCAGGACGCCGGCAGCGGGGCAGGTGGGAGGCCCGCTCTTGGGGAGCCCTCCCGGGAGCCCGCGCCGCTAGGCAGTGCCACTTGTGCTGCTCTGCGCCCTCCGCTTCGCCCGCCTCCTGCGCCTGCCTCCCCACCCCCCGCCGCGCCGCCTGAATTTCCTGAGCCGCCAGGATTTCCTGCACCGCCAGCCGCCACTTCCCCACGCACAGGGAGCACTCGAGGCACACGAGGGCCACGGCGGGGCTGTTAGAGGCTCGTGGTCATCCTGACCATGTGGTCCAGGGCGCCCAGGTCCTCCGGACCACGCACGGAGCGCGGCGTCAGCGCGGACAGCTCGCAGTCCCTGAGCCTCTGCAGGCAGTTCTTCCAGCCCTCGGGCTTCCGCGCCCTCTGGTGGAGCGGAGGCAGCTCAAGCTGGTACTTTTCCCCCAACCGCTCCTGGCAGGGGCGCTCCAGGAACCTCTGCATGAGGCGGAGGGGTAAGTGGCCACTCTTTTGGCAACATCCCACGGCGGGGGCCCTCGCGTGGACACCCGCCCCTGCTAGCTCAAGGCTCGGATGCGATCCGTTGGACCCTGCATGGCGGCTTTCAACGCGAACGCGTCCGTCCTTCAAGGTCAAGACACGGGACATAGTTCAACAAGCAGTTGGTGATGATAGCGTGCCCTGACTGGGCCAGAACAGCCTCTTTAGTAAAGCAGCGCAGGAAAGTCATGAAACAGATGCTCAGCTCCTTTCTTCATTTTCACTTTAATTCCGTGATGCCTCTGTGTCCCTCTGACGACATCTTTCCTGGGGTCTGGGACTCTGCTGGTCTTCAATGCCTACTCAGAAGGGTTCCTTGGCCATCATCAGGCATGAAGACCTCAAAGCCCTCCGTCCTCAACGTGGGATCCCTGTGCCAGCCGCATCAGCCTCACCAGGAAACCTGTTCCTCTGCTCATTCTTGGGCCCCACCCCAGGCCTATTCAAAGAAAGAATCCAGGGGCAGGGCCTGGCAACCTGTGTTTCCACCAGATCTATGTTAAAGCTCCTATCAACCAGCCCAGGTGATGCTGACTCAGGAAGCGCAAAGCTGAGAGCCAGTGTCTAAGGCAACTGTGCCCATGGGGCCAGGGGCAGCTCCTGCCTGTGCAGCTATGATTAGGGCTGCGTTCCCCTCCGTGTCCTGCCAGTTGACGTGAATGCGGGGGCACTCAGCTAAGGCCACCACGGTATATTCACAAAGCCATGGTAACAGGCGACATTAAAGCCAGTCTAGCCATTGTGCTCGGTCTCCCGCGCCTTCTCAACGCTCACCCCCCCGCCGCACCAGAGTCTGCAGCAGCCCCAGGCCTCCTGGCCGCCCTCCTCCAGGACGCCCTCCTCCAGGACTCTCTCCACGCCCTCGACGCCCTGCTCCTCCTCGTCCTGGAAAGGGTAGAAAGAGTCATCCCAGGCGATGCTGTGGGTGTCTGGCAGACTGAAGAAGTCCTGGAACTCTTTGTAGTCAGCGCGGTCCTCCTCGACCTGTGTGCCTAGGAGTGGGGACAGCGGTGGCAGGGTCAAGCAGCGCGCCCCGCCACCCTGCGGCTGGGTCCCAGCCAGCAGCACCAGGCTGGCGACTGGAGGCGTGGGCGGGGGGCGGAGGCATGGGCGGGGGGCAGAGGCTCTGTCAGGGAAAGCCTGCTGTGCGCCAAGGTCCCTGCTTCTTGCTTCTGTGTCCCCAGGGAAGCCCTAGCTCCCGCCCACAGCCCGGTGGAAACCTGGCTTCTTTTACATTATTGTTTGTTTTTATTTTAAATTTTTAGGACATTGATAAAATCACTTTCTGATTTTTGAGATTAAAAATTAAATAATTTTCAAATTTACCCTTTATTAAATGTTTCACTATTTTAATGCTTTTATTTTTTGTATATTTTAATTATTGTAATTTTTATCTTCAATTATTATGGAAGAATTTTAGAAAAGTCTTTTCATATAATAAAGTCTAATTAATTAACTATTATTTATTCTCTCCTCTATCTCAAATACGTACTTTAACCTTTTACAACACTTTGTTTTGAGACTCTTGTTACTTATGTGACATTTTAACTATTATTCTTCACTCTTCTAGTGAATTTTTAATGTCATTCAAAGGGTACATCTTTCTATACTGAGAATTAAACATAGTTCTCAACAGTATTCTCAGATATTAGGAATTTCACCTTCCAATGGCATCTTAAGTATGTTCTCCTTCCCTTCTAATGCATATTCCCCGCCCCCTGACCCCTGCTAATTTTGTATTTTATGTAAAGACAAAGTTTTACCATGTTGAACAGGCCAGTCTTGAACTCTTGACCTCAAGTGATCCACCTGCCTAGGCCTCCCAAAATGCTGGGATTACAAAAACAGCAACTAAATGGTCGAATGATGCTTGGGAACTTGTCTAGAGTCTCCAGTGATTATCCTCCTTACAACAAGGCAGAAAGCCTTCCCCAGAATTATCTGGACTGACATTACTCATTGTCCAGACCTGTTAACAGACTCCTGCAACCAATGCTGTGAGTCTCAAAAGTGCTCCTTCAATAATGCAGTAGAAGGCCTGAGTTTCCACATAGAAGTATCCTTCAATGCCTGGAGACTTTTAAGGCATAAGAACATATTGACCCTATGAACTATATGTTTTGTAAAATCTCAGGTTATGTGAGGTGTTTGGACAAATTAAGTTTCAGGGTGATATCCACTATTGAGAGAGAAAATTAGTCTAAAGAATTAAGACCTCAAAGTCCAGAATGAGAAAAAATTGTTTTGCTTAGAGCCTCCTTATAATTGTCTTACTTGTTTTATAGATATAAGCAGTAGAGGACAAGCTCTACCTGATATAGCTGGCCTAGACATATGCGGATTTAATTGTAGAAGAAAGAATTATACCTTTCAGGTAAAATGGCTACAAATAATAATTAGCTGCTGTTTTTGAGACAAGTTCTCACTCTGTCTCCCAGGCTGGGGTGCAATGGCACAACCAGAACTCACAGCAGTTTTATAATCCTGGACAAAAGCAATTCTCCCAACTCAGCCTCCTGAGAAGCTGGGACAACAGGTGCACACCACCACTCAAGGCTAATTTTCTGTTTGTTTTTTGGTAGAGATAAGGTCTTACTATGTCGCCCAGGCTGATCTCAAACTCTTGGCTTCCAGTGATTTTTCTGCCTTGGCCTCCCAAAGCACTGGGATTACAAGTAATGCCACTGTAACCAGCTTTAGATCAATTTTATTTAATACAGATAGCTTCCCAACTAAGCATATATAATAGAATTCTCTTAATTCCGCAAAGCATTGTTATTACTGACCCAGTCTTCACTTATTTTCATCTTACATGCAAGAACAAAATTACCTTTATGTTTTAATTTGTTTTATTTTATATTTTCAAGGTGAACAATATGTCATTTTGAGATACATGTGCATAAGGAAATGATTACTATAATGGAGAAAATTAACAAATTGATCATATCACTTAGCTGTGCTTCTTTTTTATGATAAGAACACCAAAAATCTAGTCTCTCAGAATATTTCCCCAAAACAATACAAGATTATCTAATATACCTACAGTTAGTACATCACATTCATTTATTCTACGTTAATGCACTTTTACAACTTTTTCCCTTCATTTGCCTATTTTCTTCCCACCAATGTAACCAAGTTTTTTAATGTTTTGAACTTTTAAAAATTGATTTCAAATATGAGTGGGACCGTGAAGTATTTTTGTCTGTGTGTCTGTCTTATTTCACTTAGGAAACTTGCCATTTACATGTCTCCTAAATTTAGTACAGAAATAAAGTGCTAGTCAAGAATGTGTCTCAGTTTTGTTAGACTAATTTCTGAAAAAGAAATCAGATTTAAAAAAGAACTTACATTGTATGATTTTATTTACCTGAATGCAAAAACATAAAAAGTAGATTAAGTGCTGTCGAGGAATGGGGGAGGGCGAATGGAGAATAAATATTAATGTGTATTGGGATTCTTCTGGAAGTGATAAAAGTGCACAGGCAGTAGAGAGCTCTGATGCCTGCACAAGTGTGATATACTAACAATCTCTGAATTAAATACATTAGAACATGACTTTCACGGTAAGTGAATGAATCTCAACAAAACTAGTAGAAAAAAAAATTATTGATATTCTAGTAAAGATTCCACAATAATTTATTAATTAAAATAACTGAATTAACAAATGTACCCATTCAAGGTGGTTATCGCATTTATAACCATAAAGTAATTACATTCCATGAAGTTACAATGAGCTCACAGGCTCTCACACATAGG
Source organism: Nomascus leucogenys (assembly GCF_006542625.1). Taxonomy (NCBI): domain Eukaryota; kingdom Metazoa; phylum Chordata; class Mammalia; order Primates; family Hylobatidae; genus Nomascus; species Nomascus leucogenys. The sequence goes on from NW_022097527.1 coordinate 12,526, forward strand.
GTCTGAGGACACTATTTGCCTCATATATGGGAGGTCACAATAAATCATCATGAAGCCAACTTTTCATGTACAACCAAAGCAAAAGAAAGGCCTCAGAGGGGAAGAGAAGGAGGAAGGTGGAAAACCATAGATAAGAGAACTTTTAGAAACATCAAAAAAACTCACAGATCCATTATCATAATCCAGAAACACCCCAACCCGACCCAGAGGCCTTTGCACATACTGAATTAAAGGTGGAGAGTTGGTGGAGAGATTACAGTGATTGCTCCTTTTTGAGGATATTAAAAAAAAGGTTTCGTCAGAATCAATAACGATATTGGCATCTGCAGTCCTGAAATCTCTACAGACTCCCAGAATCCAGTTGGAGGAGAGGGTCACATCCACCTCCCAGTAATGCCTGCCGGAGGTGAATGCTTGCGTTCCCCACACAGCAAAGCTCTCCACTCCCTGGGGATCCACGGGAGCACTGAGATGGTCATCTCCAAATATCACATATCTCACATCCTCAGCAAGGCTTATATAGCAAGGAATCATTTCCGTACTCAGAGCATTATCCACTGTCAAGGAAAAAATATTATATTAGTGAGTGCTATGAGGGACAGAGGCTCTGTGGCCCAATTATTAACTTCATTTGCTCTTCTTCCAAGAAAATACAGAAAAAAGGAAGCCAAGAAAGTTCAGCCCCATGCATCCATGAAGATGAAATGTTATTACACCTCTACAGCATATACAATTATGTATTATTCCTTAAATAACAGAGAAAAAATGTGACCATATCACTGGGCCAAGTAATGATTTAATGTCTATCTCTGCATAGTTTGTTTCAGGACATATCTAAAATGTTTTTTTTTCTTCAATAGAAAAATCTTCTTGTATTATTTGTCTTTAAGATCATCAACAGGTAGACATCAATTTGCTGTGATGTGAGTATTTATTGGAATGTAAGTAATGCCTGTTATAGTCTCAAACATCAAAAATTTGGTAGAAATTAACACATGTAAAATTTATAAGTTACTGAAAAGAATACTCTGGCTTTACATTATCTGTTTAGCTCCTGATTCAATCTACTCTGGGGTCCTGCCCTCAGCTACTTAGACCTGCTCTCTAGAATGGGCCCAACATGGTTAAGCCACGTTCACAGATCCCTCACCTTTCACTTGTTACGAGATGTATCTGATGGCATTAGAATTGTCCTGATCATGGATATTTTAGTCATTTTCTTTGTTGATCAAAATGTTCTGATTTTGTAAATAATAAAGGTTACTTGTAGAATGCATGTAAATGCACATAGAATACAAACAATTAAAAACCATTATGCCAAATGTAAGCCTTCAAAATTGAATTAAATTGAATAAACACAAAATACTGATGCCAACATGAGAACTAGTGTCTTCATAACTACATGATCTGAATATTCTTTGTCCTCTTATTCTGCAGATAAACTGTGTATCTTGCTTTACGTTTTCATCAAACTGTAAGTCAGGAAATTGAGTTTTGATCATTGTAATATTACTATGCAGGTAGAGAAGATGCACATGTTTTGGAAAACTATGTATTACCTACATGTCAAAACTAATAAAACTTAAATAGGAAAAGCCTCAACCAAGGGACCCAATAAGGAAATAATTTGAGGCTGGACTGCCAAGCAGCTAGCTCTTACCTCTGAAGTTGTTGAGCATGTCTAGGACTCCAGTTATGCGCCATGAAGTGAGCTCTGGGTTCACTGGCTGGGGCTTTTGCATCTGTGCCAAATCAATCCTGCAAAAAAAAATGGCCTCAGTTGTATTTCCAGGCCCAGAGTTAATCACACAGTCATACAAAGATATCACATTTTCATATAAGATGTTTCCTCAGAATTCTGCCAGTTCTGGTTAACTGGTTGTACATTTTATTCCACACTCTAGAGGCTACAAGGATGTTACGTTTTCTAAAATTTACTTCCATAAAAACCCAATTTCCCCAGATATGTTATTCTCAGACATTATACAACTTCTTAAGCCATTAAAAGTCATTGCCTCCCTCTGCCCATCACACCCCTGAGGGTAGGCAGAAATCTTGGAAATATTTCAGAGAGCAGAAAACTCAGACAAAAACCTTTGGGACCTCAGGCTGCAGTTTTCACTAATGCTAGTCAGTGTCTAACAGCGAATGTTCACTGAGACAAAAGGCTTTAAGCTTTTGGGCAAATCAAAGGAGTCTAATTCCAGCCTGAGAACCCTGCTGCTGAGGGTCCGGAGGCAACCATTTTCCTGAGGTCTTTCCTAGAACTTGGTGTATGGTGATGGAGCAGGCCCGGGTCATTGATGCTTTTAGGAACAAAACATCCCTCCTCAGCCCATCCTTAGGGAATCTCTCTCCTCCCTCTGCCTTTTTTTTTTTTTTTTTTTTTTTACCTCCCACCCCTCCAGAGTAGAAGACGCCCCTATGATTCCTCCGAGTAATTTTGTATTAAGATCTGTGGGGTATGGCTGGTCAGGATGGATGGATTGGGAGAACAAACTTCCGAATGGCAAATTGTTTTTATGTAAATTTTAATTCATACAAATTTTAAGATGAAAACTTTCTAGACCAAAGAGAAGAAGACCTCAGGCCCTCTTTTGAAACAAAATTGGAAATAGCCACTGACCACGATGTTAGTACTCAAAATGTATACATCCCCTTCATTCACAAGAGAACAAACTTTTCAGAAATAGCATTTTTTTTTTTTAGTGTGAACTCACCTTGCTGATACATTTCCCACATCCTGCAAAAACAATAAAAGATAATGGTAATTATGAGAGATTTTTCCTTCTGCATCTTTTCTCATACACTTGTTTCTTTCTGTTTTAGTGTTTTAATAATGTATATCTTTTTATTTCCTGCTAAGGAATCATTCAAGGCTACGTGAATAACAGAACCTCAACTAAACAAGAAAAAGCTTCACTAGTGTGCATTAAGAAGAAAGGAGCTCAGCAAGAGACGGTGGAGTAAAGCAAAGATATCTAGGTTTCCAGTGTCATTAATTTCCTAATCTTATTTCCAAGGAAAGGTCTGACCACACATGACAACTATTAAAACAAAACAGAGAACCATATGAGAAACAGAGTGCATGGACACTGATGAGCAGCTTTGAGAAATCTTGCCCAGGCAAGGGGAAACCCCTCAATGTCTTCAGCAAATCACTGCTCTCTGGGAGATCAGAGTGAGGAGGAACTAGGGCATGTAAATGGAGTATTACTAACCTTCCCCTGGCCTAGAGTTCTAATGATTTTGGATGATCTCTCTGTGTGGATAGTACTCCAAATTATATTGAAGAGAACTTTGTTATATGTTATCAGCTAAAATGGCAAAAATTTCCCAAAGATTACCAAAGTATGCAGTCATAAATGACTGGAAAAATGTAATGGTGGAAGTCAGAGAGCATGTGTCACTTAGCTTAGAGCAGTGACATATGCAGGTGATATTTGCATGTCCTGGCAGCATTGTCCAGCAAAGGCTTCCTGTCTCTGAGGATGGACCCTCCCTCCTCACCTGGAGCAGCTCCACATCAGGCATGCGGCATGTCTCCCACAGCTCTCCGTACATGTCTTTCATCCCTTCCAAATGTTGGGTCATTCTCACTTGACTGTCTTGTAGTTGTTGGAAAAGCTCTTTTGCTTCTCTTTCCAGTGCCTGCAGATGCAATTGCTCCTCCTCTTCGAGAAATATATGCATCTTTTGATATTGAATACGGATTATCATCTTCCTTAATGACACATAGTTCTGCAGAGATGTTTGGTTAAAAGGATTACATGTTCTCACTCTCAATAGAAAACTTCAAATAATTATATGCTGAGTTTAATCAAGCAACTTATAAACTTTCTGCCTCACTCTTGCAAGGAGTCTTGAATATTTGCTATCTTCTTCTGTCCATCTTTTTCAATGTTCCTATTCTCTCTCCCTTTTTAAATCAAACCTGTATAAAGACTCCCGGTTTCAGTCACTGTGATGCTTCTTCACAGTTGTTACTGAGTCAATTATTTCCTCTATTAATCTCTCTTTTAGGATTTTTCCGTGTCTGATTCGCCTACATGTTAAAAAACATTTAGCCATACAGCATATTACGCAGTTTTTTTACTTTTACCATATTTTTATTCTATATACTATTCTATTTCTTTCATCTTCCTCATACCCTGTCTTAGTGAAATGTTGTCTCATCTGCAGTGTCTGAAAAGGTTTATACCAACCTTCAAATTTGAACTAGAATACACATCATGCCGTTTATCCAATATACCAGAATTAATTTGGCTAGCTTGTGTGGGCTTCTCTGTTTGCAACTCCTATTATATCAATTGAAATCACTACATTTTCTTGGGATGAAATCACTATCTTTCAACTGGTAGTTTGAATTTAGCTAAAAATTATAAGCTAACATTGTGTTTATTTGCATAAAAACAAAGAAAACATTTTCATTCTTACCTCTAATGAATGAAATTTGCTAGTTTCCTGATTTAGATTGTTTCGTGTCTCTTGATTGATTTTCCATAAATAGTCCATTTCCTTTATAAGTTTCTCCTGCAAAAGAAGCAAGAAGCTTAGCAATAATGAAGGCAGTATAGTAGATTTCATCCCCTTATCAATAAAAAGAAGGCTGTAATTGAAAGAAACGTAAGTTAGAGTGGAGTGGTCAGAGTTTTCCAAGTTCAACACATTTGGTTCTAATAAGTTGGTTGTGAAAAGTGATAGAACCATAATAGAGAGTTTTAAGGGACCCTTCAGATAATATCATCAATTTTCTGAGAAACTGGCTTTTATATAACCTGACTTTGAACAGTGTTCTTGGTGCTGGCCACCTGCTCCACAGCCCCATTCTACACGTCTGAACACCGTTTCTAAGGAAACCTCCTTTACTGAAGTCTCAACACAGCTATGATTAGAGTGCCAAATTAGTCAGCAACATTGAAAGGACACATTTATGCGTTATGATTGACATGGAATAATCACCACCTCCACCATCTGCATTCTCATCACCATCATTATCATAGGCCCTCATCATTCTTATTTGGGATTCTGTATAATTCAAACTGCCTTAGAGGCATCACGTACCCTGCATTCCTCAGCAGCCCATCCTATTGGGCTGTGGCTGTGAGCCATGTGCTCTGGTGACTCAGAGCAGGCCCCACAGAGCAATCTCTTGTCAGCCTCACAGAAGAGCTCCTTAGTCTCCTCATGGAGCACACAGATATTGTCTGAGCTGTTGATGTTCTGAGGTCTGGTCTGTCTGGCTAGGGAAGCCAGCTTTTTGAGTGCCACATTGGTGTTGAAGTTGGGCTTCTCTGAGATTTGTCTGCACAAAGGGCAGTGAATTGGTGCTCTGCCTTCTTCTGAGCAGAGGCAGAGGCAGGGCCTGCAAAAGCTGTGCCCACAGTCAATGGTGACCGGGTCTATGAAGTAGCTCATGCAAACGCAGCAAATGAGCTCATTCTGGAAGACTTGCAGGGCGTCTGAATCCATGTTTCTGAAAATTAAAAAAAAAAAAAGTGAGGATTTCTCTCTCTTATTTTTATTTGCCCCGATGAAAAGGAAAAAAAGGCCAGTGGACCATTTTCCTTGTCTACTTGAGCTCTGTCCAATATGTCTAATAAGTTAGCTCCAGTACAAACTGAGACATAGTAAACGCAAACATGCTGGATTTATAAAGTTTTCCCTCATTAGCCATTGAAGATTCGGTCCAGGACTCCCTGAGATTCCAAGATCCTAAGATGTTCAAGTCTCTTATTAGTAAATGGTGTGGGATTTGTATGTAACCTAAACCTATCCTCCTGAATACTTTATGTCTAGATTACTTTGAATGCCTAACACAATGTAAATGCTGTATAAATACTTGTAATGCCATACTGTTTAGGAACAGCAAGAAGATTAAAAATATGTACATGTTTGGCAGGGCGTGGTCACTCATGCCTGTAATCCCAGCACTTTGGTATGCCGAGGAGGGCGGATCACGAGGTCAGGAGATCGAGACCATCCTGGCTAACACGGTGAAACCCCGTTTCTACTGAAAATACAAAAAATTAACAGGGCGTGGTGGCACCTGCCTGTAGTCCCAGCTATTTGGGGGGCTGACGCAGGAGAATAGCTTGAACCCAGGAGGCGGAGGTTGCAGTGAGCCCAGATCTCACCACTGCACTCCATCCAGCGTGGGTAATAGAGTGAGACTCTGTCTCAAAAAAAAAAAAAAAAAGTACATGTTCAGTACAGCTGCTTTTTTCTCCCTGTAAATATTTTTTATCTGAGATTAGTTGAATTCACGGGTATGAAACTTATGGATATGAACAACCGTGATGCAAATGAGAAAATGAAACGAATGTCCTCACGGCATTTTTGTTAAACAAGCTGTGCTCTCAATCGTTCCCAGTTACTTAGACAAGCTTAAAGCCTGGGTGGAAGGTAAAAGCTGGGATGATTTCTGAGTCCCTTATATAAGCTAATTAATGAAGAAGCACATTCTGAATGTCATCCTGTCTCTGCCATTCTATCTCTCTCAATGATTCCATGATGATAATATATGAAAGGCACTAAGTATCTATGGTATTATTCTATACTCCCTGCCTCCAAACTCACCTATGAAGTTTGCTCAGACAATTATAAATAAAGTAGCTTTTATCTAAGATTGATTAATCAGAGTGGACTGTCAACTCCTAAAATTATCAATCATTAAATTTGTCCTTTTAACTTTAACATCAAAACTCTTCCTTTCAATACATTAAATGTAAATAATATCTATTATTTTTGATTAGGAAAGTTTTTTCTCATAGTCAATTCAGATGATTAGAGAGAACACTATCACATTCTCAAAGAGCCAATATTTCAACTATAATAATTAACAAGAATTAATCAACAATTAATTATCTTCTAAAATAACAAAAAAATGAATATACGTATTAGGTTTTCCACTCTACACTAGAAAATCCAGAAATGCAGTTAATGGAAGCATGGCCGCCAATTCACCTTTCCCCTTAGTGACTTGGAAGTTGCAGCTTCTTGGGAGCCCTTGCCAATTGATTAGATCTATTGATCTATTTTCTTTCTTTCTCTCTTTCTTTTTTTTTTTTTTTTTGTTGTTGTTGTTGAGATGCAGTCTCAGTCTGTCACCCAGGCTGGAGTGCAGTGGTGTGATCTCAGGTTACTGCAACCTCCACCTCCCAGGTTCAAGCAATTCTCCTACTGCAGCCTCCTGAGTAGCTGGTATTACAGGCGTCCGCCACCATGCCAGGATAATTTTTTTGTGATTTTAGTAGAGACCGGGTTTCACCATGTTGGCCAGGCTGGTGTCTAACTCTAGACCTCAAGCGATCTGCCTGCCTTGGCCTCTCAAAGTGCTAGGCTGCAAACATGAGCCATCATGCCTGGCAGATTAAATCTATTTTCAACAGCTTTCAAATCTAGTCTGCAAACTGCAAATTTTGAAGAGACAACAAATAAGACCTTTGCAACAAGAATTTTCAAAGTAATTCAACATTTTTAACACTCACTTTGGCATACATTATAACCACTACTACATGCCCACATTCCAGTGAACATTTTAGGTATTTTATGGGTTCTATCATTGCATGAAACTATGGAAATATACCTTTACACACTTTAGAAAAAATCTAACAATACAGAAAACAGTCACATAAAAAGAATCAAATAGCAAGGGAACACAGACCGTATCTTACAAACTGAAGATACTTTATATTGATTTTCTGTAAAATCATCAAGACAGTTATTTGTTTGCTTAGAAAAGACCCAAGCATGCTGCCAGGTAAATTTAAAGTATTTTTAAGAGTAAAAGTGAGCATGATGGTTTTGCTGCACATTTTATACTCACAAGGCTGCTATGAATGGTCTCAGTCTAGAAGTCTGTAGATATCCAGATTAGAAGTAACTCCTGGTGCTCCAAAGCCTAGCAGCCACAAATCCAGTGGGTCCTCACTGAAGGAGAGAGAAATCTCTGGACAAGCATCCTTTTAAAGTGTATGGGCCCACGAAAGACCACACCCACTTCCTGAGGTTGATTAGGTTACATAGAAACCGGTAAATTGGCTGATTAGGTTTATAGAGTATTGAAAACCACACTTGGGGGCTCAAAGCTCAACAGACAAGTTTGGAATGAGATGCAAGAAAGTTGACTTAACACAGGGTATTCAAAGAAATATTTTAAGTATAACAATTATTTCACTAAATATTATCACATGCTAATTTTTGTTTGTTTTTGTTTTTGTTTTTGTTTGTTTGAGACGGTATCTCGCTCTGTGGCCAAGGCTGGAGTGCAATGGCTCGGTCTCAGCTCACTGCAACCTCTGTCTCTTGAGTTCAAGTGATTCTCCTGCCTCAGCCTCCCAAGTAGCTGGGATTACCGTCGCCCACCACTAGGCCCAACTAATTTTTGTAGTTTTAGTGGAGACCAGGTTTCACCATGTTGCTCAGGCTGGTCTCAAACTCCTGATCTCAGGTAATCTGCCCACCTTGGCCTCCCAAAGTGCTGGGATTACAAGCGTGAGCCACTGCACCGGGCCACATGCTAACTTTAAAATTTTGTTTCTCACTCTGTTTCAAAATTATAATTGCTTAAGTGCCTAGCCGTTATTTATCTGAATATGTTCATAGATAAAACATTAACTGGGATTACCAACACATCTGTGCTGTGTAACTCTCTTGTTTAAAAAAGTATAACAAGGAACTTAATTGTGTTTTACAAAATTGTATATATAATGGTTGATAGAATTAGCTGTATCGGTCTGTTTTTCTTATTTTTACTATTTTATGACTATTTCCTAATGATGGATTTATATGAAAATAAAATCTGTTTTTTATTTATCCACCTTTTTGAATAATTTTAAAACTGAAAGTTTACATATACATGTACAAAACTATCTATAACAATGTTATGTATCCATATTTTTAAAATTATATAATAATTAATTTACACAATAAAAATAATTATTATTACTTTTTTTTTTTTGACATGCAGTCTCCCTCTGTCACCCAGGCTGGATGCAATGGCATGATCTCGGCTTACTGCAACCTCTGCCTCCCAGGTTCAAGTGATTCTCCTGCCTCAGCCTCCCGAGTAGCTGGGATTACAGGTGTCTGCCACCGTGACCGGCTAATTTTGGTATTTTTAGTAGAGATAAGGTTTCACCAAGTTGGCCAGGCTGGTCTCGAACTCCTGACCTCAGGTGATCCGCCCAATCTCGGCCTCGGCCTCCCAAAGTGCTGGGATTACAGGCATGAGCCATGGCACCTGGCTGTTATTTACACAATAATTATGTCCATAATTATCTTTAATAGCGCATGAAAGTTATTTGTAACACAGTTGCCATACCAACATATTTTGTTGTCTTTTACCATGATTTAATAAATCACCAACGTTTATACAGAGTTGTATTCATAAATTATATAATGTTTGGGGATTTAGGTCATTTCTATAAACTTAAAATTAACAAACCTTGCTAGAATTTGAAAAAGTAGAAATCTATATAAAAGTCACCATTTACATATTAATAGACATTTAAAAAATTATAAAATTCATAAAAGCCAGCATATCCTAGAAAAAGATGAAGTGGCTGTCTTTTTAATCAGTCCATGGCATTGCAAATTAGTATGTTTTCTGAAGTGTCATTTGATCAGCATTATGCTTCAAAAAATATATCCAATAAAGTTAAGAAAAGGTAATCATAGATATAGATATGCAGACTTTTCCACAAATGTTGTTCTTTGAAAACAAACTCAAACACTTCTTAAAATGTTGCATATTATCTACCTAAGTGTAGAGAAGAAAGACTTTCTGGTATTGTCACTTCTCGGTAAAAATTCGATTCTGCATTTTGTAGACTGCCCTGTATTAGACAGAAATAAACAAAAAGCAACTTATGAGAGGCATATAAAAGAATAAAAAAGAGTTTCAAATTTTAGTGCTAGAAGCTAAAAAAGTTATCTATTTTACTACTAGTGTGTTATCACGCAGGGTAGGTAAGAGAGAAAAAGCAGTATTTCCTTAGCTAACTAAATAGTCTGTCATTCAAGTGAAAATATCAGACATTTATTGATTACCAATTTTATGCTAAAAACTGTTCTAAGTGCTTCACATGTTCTAGCTTACTTGTTACAGCAACCCCATAAGATAAATAATATTTTATACTCATTTAAAGATTAAGAAACATAAGAACAGGAAACTTTAATAATTTGTCCATAGGCGTACTCTAATTAAGGAGGAGAACTAGGGTTTGAAACCAGGCAGTCTGTCTCTGAAAACTGTTTTCCTTTCAGTGACATTAAATATGTTGCCAAAGTATCTTCCTAAGCCACCAAATTACATACAATATTTTGGGGGGATGCTTCTTGCATGCTGGCAGAATTGATTGAAAGTTGACAAAGCTTTCAAGTATTGTGCAGGCTTTGGTCCACTTTTTTGAATAATAATATGCACACTGTCCTACATCTACCATACTGTCCAACCCTCTATCAATGACATCACAAAAAGCCTGTGGGCATGCTCGGCCAAACCCCATAACAAAGGCATTGTGGAAAACCTAGTGTGCAGTGCAGCTCTTCTTTTCAAAGCACAGAATGTCTCAGAGGGTCTCTTATGTGCGCTACTCTGATTACTCACAAAATAAGTGTCTACTGTGGACTCTCCTTACCGGTAGAGATTGGAGTCAAAGTTGTAATAAACCTGCACGTTCTGCACATGTATCCCAAAAATTAAAGTATAATTTTTAAAAAAGTGTAAAAAAAAAAAAAGACTAAGTCCTTAAGGTGCTCATGGTCTAGTAATTGATACAAAGGAAGGGACAGTCATCGTAAAATTCTTCCTAAAAGAAATGACACCTAAGCTGAAACCCAAAGGATGAGGGTAGTCTTATCTTTTCTGATAGTAAAGTCTAAGTGACAGCAGTTGTCATGAGAAAAGATTTTGGGGCCTGGCATGGTGGCTCATGCCTGTAATCCCAGCACTTTGGGAGGCCGAGGTGGCTTGACCGGTCAAGCTGAGAAGTTCGAGACCAGGCTAGGCAACGTGGTGAAACTCCATCTCCACAGAAAATACAAAAATTAGACAGGCATGAGGGTGCACGCCTGTAACCTCAGCTAAGTCTTAAGCTGGACGATTGCCTGAGCCCAGGAGGCAGAGGTTGCACTGAGCAGGGATTATGCCACTGACTCTAGCCTGGGTGACAGAGTGAGACCCTGTCTCACACACACACACACACACACACAAAATATTAGTTCTGTTCTCTTCCTGGGTTGATATCCTTCTATTCTATCTAGGCCAGCATGCTTTCTGAAATGGAAATGTGCCTATATTCCTACCTGCTTAACCTTATTATGGGATTTTGATAAACTACAAGAAAGTAGTTACACTCCTCTCGATGTCTTCCAAAACGTACTTGATGTATTTGGTGCTCAGTGTATGAATTGTTCTTCCCACAAATGCCTTGGATTCTAGTAAGGGTGAGTTCCTTGTATTTCTTTAACTTGCCACAATCATCCACACTTCTATTATTTTGTATACCATGATTACCTTGTCAGTGGAAATATAAATAAATAAAATTACTTTAAAGCTCTGTGGCATTGCCCAATAGAATTGACGATCCACCAATTTTATAACCCAGACATTCCAGTTATCAGAAGATACTGTCCGGAAAGAGAATCTATTGGCTATTTACATTAGGAGACATGTTCACAAAATCAAAATCGAAAAATCATTCCAAATGTACAACAGCAGAAAATGAACAAATATATATTAGTATGCACCATTTATCCAACTTTGGGTTTTCCACTACAAACTCACTCTCGGTTGTTTACATAAATAGATCTGGACCATTTAAATATTTTTATCTTTGCCACGTGTTAAGATGTCAATCTTTGTGAGTAGAAAGCATTGGAGAGAAATTCCAAAAAAGCGCTTCCAATCTGCTTTGGAAATGACACCTCCGGTGTCTGGCCCGGAGGACATACAGGGATACACCAATGCCCAGATTGTGTACTTCAGGCAGCTGCTATAGCACCCACTTCCTGAAGTTCATGGTGGCCAGGGGAACTCAGCAGCTACGAGCTTCTCCTGATACTGCCCTTTGCCAGATTTGCAGCGGAGGCTGTCTGGCATGACGTTTCTTCATAAACAGCTTTACAAGTGGCCCGGAAGGCAAGTTTCTGGGGAGCTCTGAAGTGTGGATTTAAAGCAAGTTTTTCAAGCGCAACAGCACAGCGACTTCTTAACATTCAGTGAGGCCAAGTGGTGAGGGGACTCTTCATTGGCTACTCCAACTTCACCCTGGAAACAATGGTAATTCCTTATATGTGCTCATCACGTATTATTTCGACTTCTCCTTACACTCTACTAGACAATATTTCCTTGCTCAAATGTTGTTATCATTAATCATTCTTTATATTAACTTTCCCTATTCACATTATTATATGTTTTCTCTGTCTTGACAGACCCTGAATCTTCCCTTCATTTGAATAAATGCTATCCATCTCTCTATCTATCTATCTACTTACTTATCTATCTATCTGAACACTTAAAGAGCAGTGGAAAAAAATTGAGTACCATAAAACTATACATGGTATGATTTTATTTAAAAAAGTTCAAAACTCCCTAAAGCCAAACCATAAAACATGTAAATAATACAGCCATGTGTGATAAAAATTATAAAGAATAACAGAGGAAATAAAGATAAACACAAAATTCAAGAAAGTGAAAAAGCACAACTGTCTTTAGTGCATGGGGAACCCAAAGATATTGGAAATGTTATTTTCTTAGTATGACTAGTAGGTTCACAAATGTTCATTACTATTTTTCTCTATACTTGGGTGTTATATTACAGTCTTTTACATAAATAAAATATTTTAATAAAAAATAATGATTTCTTATGCTATAGAGTGATTACATATACTAAAAGTGTAATTTAACCAGTGTCCCAACTAGTGCGCTGAGATAGTGATCCTCTCAGCCGTGGGAGGCCAGGCAGGGCGTGAGGCCTCTGGCTTGGAGCAGTTGCGCATATTCATCAGTGTGCTCTATGACAAACTGATGATTTCCCATGTGTGAAGCAACATGGACACATTAGACTTGATTTCCCGAAAATGCCGGATGAGAGTTTTACGATATTTGTCCATACCCCTTGGATTTAATACTGACTTTGATTCTTCCACTTCAGAATAATCTTGTATAATTATAAATTTTGATTTTTTTATTTTTAATCCACAACGAGAAAATAAAAGAAAAAATATATACACAAATATATGAACACTCACATAACTGTATATACTATCCATCTTTATTTCTAAAATACTAATTTTAAAATCCATCAATATACCCATCATGATTCTTTCTGAGTGACATACCGCACAAATTCAATATGGGTTCTCTAAGGAATCCTCTTAGGCTACTTGTTTCAAAGCCTCTGAAGCTGCCTGCACAGTGAAGCCTGCAACAAAGCTTTCTCTTCACTTCTCCCTTAGCCTTGCATGGGTCCACTTTCCTTTCAATATCAAACAGAGCGTTAGAAATTCCTGGAAATGACTCCCCTGAATACTTGCTGTGGCTGCTTGGAGCATAGATGACATACCTGTTGATAAAACAGTATACTGTTTACTAGTTGCCCAAATGATATGGAAGAGAAACACAAGGGCACTCTACAATTCTAACATTGAATATTTTGAATTTAACAATTTGAACCAGCCACTTGTCAACTAAACTTCCACATTCAATCAACTCTAAAGAGTAGTATGGTCAGGCGCGGTGGCTCAAGCCTGTAACCCCAGCATTTTGGGAGGCCAAGGTTGGTTGATCACGAGGTTAGGAGTTCGAGAATAGCCTGGAAAACATGGTGAAACCTCGTCTCTACTAAAAATACAAAAAATTAGCCAGGCATGGTGGCACGTGTCTGTTGTCCCAGGTACTCAGGAGTCTGAGGCAGGAGAATTGCTTGAGCCCGGCAGGCAGTGGTCACAGTGAGCTGATGTCATGCCACATCACTGCAATCCAGGCTGGGCTACAAAGCAAGGCTCCATCCTTTAAAAAATAAATAAATAAATAAAATGGAAAAGACTAGTTTATGAAATATGTGTTAATTAATAATATTTGACTTCGAACAAATAACCTAAAGTGGTAAGTGCTTCAATGCTACAACAGTAACAACGATAAAGTAACCACAGCAATCGTGCTTGGTAATAAAGTATTTACTTACGATTTTTCTAATTCTTCAAGATAAACTACACACAGTTGATATTAGTATTTCCCAGAGGAGGAAACTGAGGTCTGAGAAATCAAGTTGCTAAATGGTTTGTCTCAAGGCACATTACAAGTAAGTGCTGATTTTTTAATATATCATGATAAATGATAGCACAACTGTGATCCTTAAAGTCCTGTTTGTGATTAGTCAACCCTCTATTGTGTTTACTTTGTCCTTTTTAAAAAAGCCACACTACCATGTTAGAATACTTAACATAAAACACGAAGAAACATCAAAAACAATTTTGTAATGTTTCATATGACCACGACAGACAAATGTTTTATGGAATGGGCAGAGACATTCCATGTCATAGACCTAGAAAGGAAGGACAAACTCTGAAGAGATAAATCAGGCCAGGAGCGGTGGCTCATTACTGTAATTCCATAAATTTGGGAGGCTTAAGTGGGAGAATTGCTTGAGGCCGGGAGTTTGAGACCATCCTGGGCAACATAGGGACACCCTGTCTCGACAAATGAAAGTACAAATATTAGCTGAGCACTGCGGCACGTGACGGCAGTCCTAGCGATTTTGGAGGCTGAGGTGGAAAGATTGATCAAGCCCAGGAGTTTGAGGCTGCAGTGAGCTAAGATTGCACACTGAACTCCAGCTTGGGAGACAGTGTGAGAACCTGTCTCTTAAGAACAACCACAAAACAAGCTGGGGCGATGGGTAAGTTAAAAATATGCTGCCATTGGCCAACCAATCGAACTGTTTAAAACATGCTCTTACTCCCAAGTCAGACACTTTGATAATCCCTGGACAGAAAGATGGAGCCATTTCTGGCCGTCCAATGACCTAACCCCTTTCAATACATATAAGACCAACCTGGGGATAGTCAATGTTTGGCAGAAAAAAATTACAATAGTCAAGATTTAGGAAAAAAAAACCTCTAAATATGAAAAATATGAAAAAGAACAAATAAATATGTGTTGATTACATACCTTACATATAGAGAGATTTACTGGGTTTTGTGTATACGTAAACAAAAATATATTTAAAATAGGAAAGGGGCTAGAATTATACACACAAGAATATAACTATGTTTTCATATTTTTCTGATGGAATTAGGCAGATATTTATTTTCTGCTGTGGCTTTCTTGATCTTTACGGTTTCTAAAATAAACACTATTTTGAAATAAGAAACAAAAAGATACTGAAAATAAAGATATGCAAAAATTATATTACATTGTAGGAGAGAATATTATATTTATCATTTACTACCTATATATTGAAATTTTCTATTGGCTTGCAAGGAATCAACTGTGATATTTTTCCACAGTACAAAAAAAAGAAAACATGATATTATAACAGGAAATCATTTTTTCTTTTCCTACCTATAAAAACATCTATCTGGTAACCCTAAGGATCAATCCTAAAATGCTCATTACAGAAACATTGGTTGATTATTCATAATTCTCAACAGTGTTGGAATGAGAAATAAAATGAATATAGTTATAACTTCATGAAAATGTATTTCTATAGACAAAATAAAAATTTCAGAACAAAACTGAACTTAATCAGTCAGCTCTGGGGATTGGTTCCAGGACACTGATAGATATCAAAACTTGTGCATACTCAAGTCCAGCAGAAAAGACACGTATACATGAAAAGTAGGCCCCCCTCTTCTGTGGAATTAACAAGCTGAATGTGAAAAAACCACTAAGCAAATCAAATTGATTTATCAGAATAATAATCCAGATTTTAGTGTAAATTATTTAATATTTCATCTTTTCTTTTCTTTTTTTTTTTTTTTTTTTTTTTTTTGAGACGGAGTCTCACTCTGTCGCCCAGGCTGGAGGGCAGTGGCGCAATCTCGGCTCACTGCAAGCTCCGCCTCCCGGGTTCACGCCATTCTCCTGCCTCAGCCTCTCCGAGTAGCTGGGACTACAGGTGCCCGCCACCACGCCCGGATAATTTTTTGTATTTTTAGTAGAGACGGGGTTTCACCGTGGTCTCGATCTCCTGACCTCGTGATCCGCCCACCTCGGCCTCCCAAAGTGCTGGGATTACAAGCGTGAGCCACCGCGCCCGGCCCAATATTTCATCTTTTCAAGTGATTTTCCAAATAATGTAAGTCCAGCATTCTCGGAGTCTGAAAAGACTTTCTGGATTACCTTGCTCTGCCTCAGTGAGAAAAGGTAGCTGCGTATGTGGAATGTGAAGCCACATCTGACCTACCTTGGGTTAACTGGCCATAATATAACTCTCACCACATGCCTAATGCCCTTTGACATCCTGGTCTTCATATCGTTAAGAGAATGAAGTAGGCAATAATATAAAACAAAATATTTCTGAAAAACATGGCTAAGAGTCCCAATGGAACATAACAGTTTTGCTTTATTTTGTTTTGTTTTTTAGAAAAACATTCATAATTTTCTTACTTTACACATTTTTCATTAGTTCTTTATTGGCCACATCTGAGGTTCTCAGATTCAAGCTCATGTAATGAGTATCATTCTGTGAAAAAAGTCCTAACATAGCAAAGCTAAAGGAAAAATAATTGTTGAGGTTTGCGCCATAGAAATAAATTGACTCACTTAAAAACCTTTTTTTCTGGATTTATGTCCTTCCTACTTTGTGATATTTTTAACAAAATCATTTTCTGTATGCAATACTAATATTTAAAAAGATAAGTCTGAAAAAAAAACAGTTTGGCAAAATAAAGTTTACCATCTTTAAAAATAAAAAGTCGGCCCTCTATAAACGTGGGATTCTTTCCTTCAATACTGTATTTTATTATGTTTTCTTAAAACATGGAATTTTGCTCTTTTGCCAGGGTGGATTGCAGTGGCTTGATCACACCTCACCACAGCCTCAAACTCCTGGGCTTAAGCAATTCTCCTTTCTCAGCTTCCTAAGTACTTGGGATTACAGTGAATAACACTGTATTTTCTACCTATCTTCGCTTGCTGATGTGAAACCTACAGATAGAAAGGGCTGACCGTATTTTTTAAAAACATTGTGCTTAAGTAGGCCTGTGCAATTCAAATCAGTGTTCTTCAAGTATGAAATGTATAGTTTAAATTCCTATACTATGCAGATTAAGAACAATAAAATACATAGCTACCATTTTTTTTTTTTTTTTTTTTTTTTTTTTGAGACGGAGTCTCGCTCTGTCACCCAGGCTGGAGTGCAGTGGCGCAATCTCGGCTCACTGCAAGCTCCGCCTCCCGGGTTCACGCCATTCTCCTGCCTCAGCCTCTCCGAGGAGCTGGGACTACAGGCGCCCGCCACCACGCCCGGCTAAATTTTTGTATTTTTAGTGGAGACGGGGTTTCACCGTGGTCTCGATCTCCTGACCTCGTGATCCGCCCGCCTCGGCCTCCCAAAGTGCTGGGATTACAAGCGTGAGCCACCGCGCCCGGCCGCTACCATATTTTTAAATCTTATAAAATACTATTCTGCTAAAGCTTATGAAAGCACATAAACAGCTGCATGTACCAATGGGATAGAGGATAGTGATTTTTATTTACATTGATAATAATTAACTGATAAAGCCAGGTATACAAATATAGGCAAGACTTTCTTCACCTTAGGTCTCCTAGTAATCTACTCACAGAAATAATATTAATATTAAATTAAAATAATCTAGTAATGTTTAGTAAGATGCCTGAGAAATTATAAATATTTACCAAGTGATAACTAACAATATTCTAATTTTTAAAGCTAAACCTATTAGGAACACAAGACATGGTGCTTATTTCAGTCTTTCTACAATATCTGGATGCCTGCTATGAATCAAACACTCCCTGCTTTCACAGAACTTACAGTCCAAAAGGAGTGATGGGGTTGCTATTGCAATAAGAATGATTCGATCTAATTGAAAGTGTATCAACAAGCTCTGAGTAGATGAACAATGAGCCACTGAATTCAATATACCGATTCTGTCACAATGTAATTAACTAATGAGAAACCGTCATTACATTAAAAAACCATTAATTATTATATTCATTCATTTATCTCTTACTATTTATAATGTAGTTTTACTAACAGTTGGCATTTAGAACTGGCTGATCACCTCCTATGAGCCAATTACTGTTTTGAATGTTTATACAATACATGATTTTTAATCTTCAGAGCAGTTCTGCAAGTTGGGCAGGCTAGTGGCCCCATTTCATAGATGAGATGATAAAGGATCAGGAGTTAAATAACTTACCTAAACTCACACTAGATAGTTTTAGAATGAAATGGGAGGTCTATATTGACTGCACCCTGTTGACAAAGGAAAAATAGGAATAACCACAATCCCCATAACTTGGATATCAGCTCTATTCAACATTTATGAATTTAGCATCATGAACTCAGATTTTGAAACAGTATATAGTAAATGAAACACAGACTATCTGTTAGCAGCTCTCATAAACAGATGAGACAATCAAATAAAACATAATTTCAATAAAATGCTGTGGGTTTCTGAATCAAATTCACAATCCATTGCTACAAATACAAAAATTGATGTGGCTACACACATGTAAATGCACAAAGACACACACACACACACACACACACACACACTTCTCTCTCTCTGTATCCTGTGTTAACACCCTGTATCCTTTGATACAGGGAAAGAAGTCGTACAAGAAAAGCAGGATGAAGACATGTCTCTTCCTTAGATTTCAAAGTTTTGGTTGAGAAATTCAACATTCAACTTAATTTACTTAGTGAGAAATTACAATTATTACGTGCAATGCACTGCTCAGGTGTTTCAGGAATTGTAGACATCATTATAGAGTCACAGACTGGATCTTTACTATCATTTGGAGAAAATGAAACAAATATAGAAATACTCAAGGAAGAAAAAGCTGTGTGTCGGCCGGGCGCGGTGGCTCACGCTTGTAATCCCAGCACTTTGGGAGGCCGAGGCGGGCGGATCACGAGGTCAGGAGATTGAAACCACGGTGAAACCCCGTCTCTACTAAAAATACAAAAAATTAGCCGGGCGTGGTGGTGGGCGCCTGTAGTCCCAGCTACTCGGAGAGGCTGAGACAGGAGAATGGCGTGAACCCGGGAGGCAGAGCTTGCAGTGAGCCGAGATTGCGCCACTGCACTCCAGCCTGGGCGACAGGGCGAGACTCCGTCTCAAAAAAAAAAAAAAAAAAAAAAAAAGAAAAAGCCGTGTGTCCTTAACAAACCATAATTCAAATGATGAGGCATTTTGTCAGAGAGAGAAAATATCATTTTTCTTTTAAAGATAGAAAATCAGCTTCATGGAATCTGCTCACATTTTCATTCTCATTGTTGACTTTTTACCCACATAAAAAAAAAAAATTGGAAAGAAATGTTAACAATGAGGAAACAATTCTCCCAATATTCCTCTGAAGATAATGCAACGCTTATACTAACTGATTAACTCCCTTTAAGTTTTTCCTATATTTGTTGAATAAAATTAATCAAATTATATTTACAACTTTATATTCTTTCTGCTGACTTCATATTTTGTTGTAAATGTCTCCTTATATTGTATCTCTAATAATCTTTTTTTTTTTTTTTTTTTTTGAGACGGAATCTTGCTCTGTCGTCCAGGCTGGCCACCTCCTGGGCTCAAGCGATTCTCCTGCCTCAGTCTGGTGCCTGCCACAACGCCTGGCTAGTTTTTGTTTGTTTGTTTGTCTGTCTGTTTTTTGGTAGAGATGGGATGTCACCATGTTAGCCAGACTGGTTTCAAACTCCTGACCTCCGGAGTTTTGTCTCACCCACCCAAATTGCTGGAATTACAGGCATGAGTGACCACACCTGACTCTAATCATCGATTCTAATGATTATAAAATGTTCTCTTTAGGGAATATCGACTTCTTTAGTAATTTCTCTTCTCTTAGGCAAGAGGTTGTTTTGAAATACTTGCTATTATCATTTTAGAACTCAAATCTTTTTCAAAGCAGTCTTTCTTTTCCAAATTTGAGACTTTTTCTTAAGAAATAATTCAAGAAATGAAAATACTGTGACAAAATATAGAACTTTGTGACAGTTCTTGGACACTTTAGCAATATATAGCTATTACTTTAAAACTGATTATTATAATTCACAATATTATCAGAAATCCATGGAGAGCATATGCTTCAGTGTACCAGACAGAGCAATAGGCACGACCAAGGTGTCAATTGTTGTGCTACCATGAGCAGCAGAACAATAGCAAATGGGTTCTATCTAATCATTTCAACATGAGAGCAAACTTTTTATTAGGATTTCTTGCTAGTATCAAAATATTCAGCAAAAATTTTGTTTCCTGGGAAAGATATAAAATATCAATAAGTATGATAAAATACACTATCACTATGAAATGCAATAATTACTGCATGAGATAAACAGGGTTTCACAGAAAGATAAAGTCTTTGTTCACAAAGAGTTTCCCAGATTATTTGAATGATATTTAATAAACTTAGAGTTGACCCTTGAACACCACGGTGGTTGGGGTGCCGAGATCCCATGTAGTCAGAAATCAGCGTATAACGTTTGACTTCCTCAAAACTTAGCTGTCAATAGCCTACTGTTGACTAGAAGCCATAATGATAATATTCACAGTTGATTAATGCATATTTTATATGTTATATGTATACTGTATTTTTACACTAAAGTTATCTAAAGGAAAGAAAATGTTATTAAGAAAATGAAAAGAAAAATATATTTAATATTCATTAATGGAATACTATATCTCATTAGTGGAAGTGGATCATTATGAGGGTTTTCATCCTCATCATTTTCATGTTGAGTAATCAGAGAGGGAGGAGAAAGAGGAGAGGTTGTTCTTGATGTCTCAGGGGTAGCAGAAGCAGAAGAAAGTCCAATTATAAGTGACTCACAGAGCTCCAACCAGTGTTATTCAAGGGTCAACAGTATATATAGGTCAAAAGCTTTAAAACTATATTCTCTAATTTTCTAAATAAAATTAAACTACATTACATAAAAAAATTAATAGAAAATTTCTTGGAATTTCAGGCAGGTAAATTGGGGCGGGGGTGCTGGAAAATATATCGTAGATAAACCATTGTACTATTGGATTTCCACATAGTTCAGACATGTGATTAACACATATATGATGAGAGAGGCAGTGCTTAGAGATGTAGCAGAAAAGGTAGCATAGGGTAGTTCAAGATGGGGCCTGGATGCATGGCTGAATAATCTGTATCGATCGTTTACTGATTCAAACATAAAACGAATACTATGAAGAGAAGAGAGGAAATGAAATTACATGTACATTCTGAAAGAAGTAAAGATTTCCTGATGGAAAAGTAAAAACAAATAATATTAAAGACACTCCGAGGCACTAAGAAAGAAATTGGCTCTGAGTGAAAGAGAGAGATATCGTCAGCTTAATTATTTATATTATAAGTCATCTTGATTTTTTTTTTATTATTATACTTTAAGTTTTAGGGTACATGTGCACAATGTGCAGGTTTGTTACATATGTATCCATGTGCCATGTTGGTGTGCTGCACCCATTAACTCGTCATTTAGCATTAGGTATATCTCCTAATGCTGTCCCTCCCCCCTCCCCCCACCCCACAACAGTCCCCGGAGTGTGATGTTCCCCTTCCTGTGTCCATGAGTTCTCATTGTTCAATTCCCACCTATGAGTGAGAACATGCGGTGTTTGGTTTTTTGTCCTGGCGATAGTTTACTGAGAATGATGGTTTCCAGTTTCATCCATGTCCCTACAAAGGACATGAACTCATCATTTTTTATGGCTGCATAGTATTCCATGGTGTATATGTGCCACATTTTCTTAATCCAGTCTATCGTTGTTGGACATTTGGGTTGGTTCCAACTCTTCGCTATTGTGAATAGTGCCGCAATAAACATATGTGTGCATGTGTCTTTATAGCAGCATGATTTATAGTCCTTTGGGTATATACCCAGTAATGGGATGGCTGGGTCAAATGGTATTTCTAGTTCTAGATCCCTGAGGAATCGCCACACTGACTTCCACAATGGTTGAACTAGTTTACAGTCCCACCAATAGTGTAAAAGTGTTCCTGTTTCTCCACATCCTCTCCAGCACCTGTTGTTTCCTGACTTTTTAATGATGGCCATTCTAACTGGTGTGAGATGGTATCTCATTGTAGTTTTGATTTGCATTTCTCTGATTGCCAGTGATGATGAGCATTTTTTCACGTGTTTTTTGGCTGCATAAATGTCTTCTTTTGAGAAGTGTCTGCTCATGTCCTTTGTCCACTTTTTGATGCGGTTGTTTGTTTTTTTCTTGTAAATTTGTTTGAGTTCATTGTAGATTCTGGATATTAGCCCTTTGTCAGATGAGTAGGTTGTGAAAATTTTCTCCCATTCTGTAGGTTGCCTGTTCACTCTGATGGTAGTTTCTTTTGCTGTGCAGAAGCTCTTTAGTTTAGTTAGATCCCATTTGTCAATTTTGGCTTTTGTTGCCATTGCTTTTGGTGTTTTAGACATGAAGTCCTTGCCCATGCCTATGTCCTGAATGGTATTGCCTAGGTTTTCTTCTAGGGTTTTTATGGTTTCAGGTCTAACATGTAAGTTTTTAATCCATCTTGAATTAATTTTTGTATAAGGTGTAAGGAAGGGATCCAGTTTCAGCTTTCTACATATGGCTAGCCAGTTTTCCCAGCACCATTTATTAAATAGGGAACCCTTTTCCCATTGCTTGTTTTTCTCAGGTTTGTCAAAGATCAGATAATTGGATAAATGGAACAGCACAGGGCCCTCAGAAATAATGCCAAATATCTACAACTATCTTGATTCTTTAAAGGTGATATCCTTAAGGGTATAAATTACAATACTTTTTTCTTCAAAATATCAAGTGCCTACTGTGTCTTAATAAACATTCTAAGCCAATGCAGAAATGAACAAATGAGACAGATTTTCTTGCACCTAAAGAGTTAATGAGGTCACAGGGTGAGAAACACAAGTCAACAAGTCAAAATACAACATTGAAAAAGTGAAGCTGGCACAGTGGCTCTGGCCTGTAAAACCAGCAATTCAGGATTCTGAAGCAGGAGGATCACTTGTGCTTAGAAGTTCAAGACCAGCCTCAGCAATAAAGTGAGAGCCTATCTCTAAGAAAAGATAAACAAAATTAGCTGGGGTTGTGGCATGTTCCTGTATTCTCAGACACTGGCTTAGATGAGGGGATTGCTTGAAACTGGGAAGTCAAGGCTGCAGTGAGCTGGTATTGCACCACGCTTAAGCCTGGATGACAGAGCGAGACCCTGTTTTGAAAAAAAAAAAAAATTGATAGAGTGACGCATTGTGATAAGTAATTTAGAGAAAAATACAGCAGGAAAGGAAAATAAAGAAAGTATCCTAGACAAAATTGATTTTTGTTTTGTTTTGTTTTGTTTTGTTTTTGAGACAGAGTCTTGCTCTGTCACTCAGGCTGGAGTGCAGTGGCCCGATCTCAGCTCACTGCAAGCTCCGCCTCCTGGGTTCACGCCATTCTCCTGCCTCAGCCTCCCGAGTAGCTGGGAGTACAGGTGACCGCCACCACACCAGGCTAATTATTTTTGTATTCTTAGTAGAGACGGGGTTTCACTGTGTTAGCCAGTATGGTCTCGATCTCCTGACCTCGTGATCCGCCTGCCTCAGCCTCCCAAAGTGCTGGGATTACAGGCATGAGCCACCGCACCAGGCCCAAAATTGATTTTATAATATCATGGTCAGAAAAGACATAGTATAGAATATATTTGGCCAGATACCTAAAGGAGGCTAGAAACGAAGGCAGGTGGCTATTTCATGTATTTCAGCTTTTTCCTAGCTTTTTAGGAAGCAATAACTTCATTAAAAATATCTAAATGTAAACTGATTATTTCTCCACACCATATTTGCCCCCATTGTCTATTATGAGGCTTCTGATATAAAGGAGAAGGAATGAAAATAGAGAAAATTGAAGCCCGATCTCAAGGTTGAGAGTAACTTATTTATGATCAGTAAAGTCTCATAATATGTATGGCAATATAAGCATGGTAGGTGAGTGTTATTCCGTGTGAAGTGAATCAAAATCTTACTGGGAATACTGAAAGTAAATATGTCAAGTGTATATGGAGACCAGAGACAAGTGTTCTGCTGCCTTTGGCACAGAGCGCAAGCAACACTTTAAAGCTTCATTACTTGTTTCTCAATATAAGAGGAGAGGAGAATGTCTGCCTATTGACCTCAACAGCATCCTGCTAGCACGAATCATCCTTCATTCCCCTTCTCCCTGAATTCCCTTGACCTGCCCCTCCTTCATTTGATTGGCTCTGTGTACTTGTTAGAATCAGAAGATCTG
Source organism: Nomascus leucogenys (assembly GCF_006542625.1). Lineage (NCBI taxonomy): Eukaryota > Metazoa > Chordata > Mammalia > Primates > Hylobatidae > Nomascus > Nomascus leucogenys. Next base: position 36,997 of record NW_022097527.1, read on the forward strand.
GGGGAACTGTGGCTTCTGAACATGTACGCTAGACTCTACCCATATCCAGCCCTGTGACCCTACAAACGTGCTCGACTGAATTTTCCTCCCATAAAGATACTCTTCCTGCTGAGCTTCTCTCCTCTGCTCCTAGAGCCAAATGGCATCTCCTATCCTATCCCTGGGTGGCTTAACCCAGGAAAATTCCTGGATCCAAGAGGAGTCAGATAAAGGAACGGTGGCCTTGTGGGTGCTGAGATTCTCATAGAGATAAAGGGGATATCTTGAAATCTAG
>NW_022097528.1:0-7071 GCF_006542625.1 Nomascus leucogenys
CAGGGCGCTATGCGGCCTATAGTGGAAAAGGAATATTTTCAAATAAAAACTGCACAGAAGAAATCTGTGAAACTTCTTACTGTTCTGTGCATTCAACTAACAGAGTTGAACCTCAGTTTTGATTGAGCAGTTCTGAAACACTCTTTCTGTAGAAAAACAAGTGGACATTCAGGCGCTAAGAGGACTATAGTGGAAAAAGAAAAAGTTCACATAAAAACTACACAGAACTATCTGTGAAACTTCTGTCTGTTCTGTGCATTCAACTAACGGACTTGAACCTTACTTTTGATTGAGAGTTCTGAAACACTCTTTCTGTAGAAAATGCAAGTGGACTTCGGAGCGCTAAGAGGCCTATAGCGGAAAAAGGAATACTTTCAAATACAAACTACACAGAAGGATTCTGTGAAACTTCTTTCTGTTCTTTGCATTCATCTAACAGAGTTGAACCTTACTTTTGATTGAGCACTTCTGAAACACCTTTCTATAGAAAATGCAATTGGACATTCAGGGAGCTAAGAGGCCTATACTGGAAAAAGGAATATTTTCAAATAAAAACTGCACAGAAGCAATCTGCGAAACTTCTTACTGTTCTGTGCATTCAACTAACAGAGTTGAACCTTAGTTTATATTGAGCAGTTCTGAAACACTCTTTCTGTAGAAAATGCAAGTGAACATTCAGGGCGCTAAGAGGCCTATAGAGGAAAAATGAATATGTTCAAATAAAAACTACACAGAAGAAATCTGTGAAACTTCTTACTGTTCTGTGCATTCAACTAACAGAGTTGAACCTTAGTTTATATTGAGAAGTAATGAAACACTCTTTCTGCAGAAAATGCATGTGAACATTCAGGGCGCTAAGAGGCCTATAGTTGAGAAAGGTATATGTTCAAATAAAAACTACAAAGAAGCTATCTGTGAAACATCTTACAGTTCTGTGCATTCAACTGACAGAGTTCAACCTTACATTTGATTGAGCAGTTCTGAAACACCTTTCTGTAGAAAATGCAAGTGGACATTCAGGGCGCTAAGAGGCCTATGGTGGAAAAAGGAACACCTTCAAATAAAAATTACACAGAAGCAATCTGTGAAACTTCTTACTGTTCTGTTCTTTAAACTAACACAGTTGAACCTTAATTTTGATTGAACAGTTCTGAAACACTCTTTCTGTAGAAAATGCAAGTGGACATTCATGGCTCTAAGAGGCCTATAGTGGAAAGGAATATCTTCAAACAAAAACTACAAAGAAGCAATCTGTGAAACTTCTTTCTGTTCTGTGCTTTCAACTAACAGAGTTGAACCTTAGTTTTGATTGAGCAGTTCTGAAACACTCTTTCTGTAGAAAATACAAGTGGACATTCAGGGCGCTAAGAGGCCTATAGTGGAAAAAGGAATAGGTTCAAATAAAAACTACACAGAAGATATCTGTGAAACTTCTCTCTGTTCTGTGCATTCAACTAACAGAGTTGAACCTTAGTTTTGATTGAGCAGTTCTGAAACACTCTTTCTGTAGAAAATGCAAGTGGACATTCATGGCGCTAAGAGGCCTATTGTTGAAAAAGGAATATCTTCAAATAAAAACTATACAGAAGCAATCTGTGAAACTTCTTTCTGTTCTGTGCATTCAACTAACAGAGTTGAACCTTACTTTTGATTGAGCAGTTCTGAAACACTCTTTCTGTAGAAAATGGACGTGGACCTTCGGAGCGCTAAGAGGCCTAGCGGAAAAAGAATATCTTCAAATAAAAACTACACAGAAGCATTCTGTGAAACTTCTTTCTGTTCTTGCATTCAACTAACAGAGTTTAACTTACTTTTGATTGAGCAGTTCTGAAACACTCTTTCTGTAGAAAATGCAAGTGGACATTCAGGGCGCTAAGAGGCCTATAGTGGAAAAGGAATATTTTCAAATAAAAACTGCACAGAAGAAATCTGTGAAACTTCTTACTGTTCTGTGCATTCAACTAACAGAGTTGAACCTAAATTTTGATTGAGCAGTTCTGAAACACTCTTTCTGTAGAAAATACAAGTGGACATTCAGGGCGCTAAGAGGACTATAGTGGAAAAAGGAAAAAGTTCACATAAAAACTACACAGAAGCTATCTGTGAAACTTCTCTCTGTTCTGTGCATTCAAATAACAGAGTTGAACCTTACTTTTGATTGAGAAGTTCTGAAACACTCTTTCTGTAGAAAATGCAAGTGGACCTTCGGAGCGCTAAGAGGCCTATAGCGGAAAAAGTAATACCTTCAAATACAAACTACACAGAAGCATTCTGTGAAACTTCTTTCTGTTCTGTGCATTCAACTAACAGAGTTTAACCTTAATTTTGATTGAGCAGTTCTGAAACACTCTTTCTGTAGAAAATGCAATTGGACATTCAGGGCGCTAAGAGGCCTATAGTGGAAAAGGAATATTTTCAAATAAAAACTGCACAGAAGAAATCTGTGAAACTTCTTACTGTTCTGTGCATTCAACTAACAGAGTTGAACCAAAGTTTTGATTGAGCAGTTCTGAAACACTCTTTCTGTAGAAAATACAAGTGGACATTCAGGCGCTAAGAGGACTATAGTGGAAAAAGAAAAAGTTCACATAAAAACTACACAGAATATCTGTGAAACTTCTTCTGTTCTGTGCATTCAACTAACAGAGTTGAACCTTACTTTTGATTGAGAGTTCTGAAACACTCTTTCTGTAGAAAATGCAAGTGGACTTCGGAGCGCTAAGAGGCCTATAGCGGAAAAAGGAATACTTTCAAATAAAACTACACAGAAGATTCTGTGAAACTTCTTTCTGTTCTTTGCATTCAACTAACAGAGTTGAACCTTACTTTTGATTGAGCAGTTCTGAAACACTCTTTCTGTAGAAAATGCAAGTGGACATTCAGGGAGCTAAGAGGCCTATACTGGAAAAAGGAATATTTTCAAATAAAAACTGCACAGAAGCAATCTGTGAAACTTCTTACTGTTCTGTGCATTCAACTAACAGAGTTGAACCTTAGTTTTATTGAGCAGTTCTGAAACACTCTTTCTGTAGAAAATGCAAGTGAACATTCAGGGCGCTAAGAGGCCTATAGCGGAAAAATGAATATGTTCAAATAAAAACTACACAGAAGAAATCTGTGAAACTTCTTACTGTTCTGTGCATTCAACTAACAGAGTTGAACCTTAGTTTTGATTGAGCAGTTCTGAAACACTCTTTCTGTAGAAAATGCAATGTGACATTCAGGGCGCTAAGAGGCCTATAGTGAAAAGGTATATGTTCAAATAAAAACTACAAAGAAGCTATCTGTGAAACATCTTACTGTTCTGTGCATTCAACTAACAGAGTTGAACCTTACATTTGATTGAGCAGTTCTGAAACACTCTTTCTGTAGAAAATGCAAGTGGACATTCAGGGCGCTAAGAGGCCTATGGTGGAAAAAGGAATACCTTCAAAAAAAACTACACAGAAGCAATCTGTGAAACTTCTTACTGTTCTGTCATTAAACTAACAGAGTTGAACCTTAATTTTGATTGACAGTTCTGAAACACTCTTTCTGTAGAAAATGCAAGTGGACATTCATGGCTCTAAGAGGCCTATAGTGGAAAGGAATATCTTCAAAAAAAACTACAAGAAGCAATCTGTGAAACTTCTTTCTGTTCTGTGCTTTCAACTAACAGAGTTGAACCTTAGTTTTGATTGAGCAGTTCTGAAACACTCTTTCTGTAGAAAATACAAGTGGACATTCAGGGCGCTAAGAGGCCTATAGTGGAAAAAGGAATAGGTTCAAATAAAAACTACACAGAAGATATCTGTGAAACTTCTCTGTTCTGTGCATTCAACTAACAGAGTTGAACCTTAGTATTGATTGAGCAGTTCTGAAACACTCTTTCTGTAGAAAATGCAAGTGGACATTCATGGCGCTAAGAGGCCAATAGTAGAAAAAGGAATATCTTCAAACAAAAACTATACAGAAGCAATCTGTGAAACTTCTTCTGTTCTGTGCATTCAACTAACAGAGTTGAACCTTACTTTTGATTGAGCAGTTCTGAAACACTCTTTCTGTAGAAAATGCGTGGACCTTCGGAGCGCTAAGAGGCCTACAGCGGAAAAAGTAATATCTTCAAATAAAAACTACACAGAAGCATTCTGTGAAACTTCTTTCTGTTCTGTGCATTCAACTAACAGAGTTTAACCTTACTTTTGATTGAGCAGTTCTGAAACACTCTTTCTGTAGAAAATGCAAGTGGACATTCAGGGCGCTAAGAGGCCTATAGTGGAAAAGGAATATTTTCAAATAAAAACTGCACAGAAGAAATCTGTGAAACTTCTTACTGTTCTGTGCATTCAACTAACAGAGTTGAACCTCAATTTTGATTGAGCAGTTCTGAAACACTCTTTCTGTAGAAAATACAAGTGGACATTCAGGGCGCTAAGAGGACTATAGTGGAAAAAGGAAAAAGTTCACATAAAAACTACACAGAAGCTATCTGTGAAACTTCTTTCTGTTCTGTGCATTCAACTAACGGAGTTGAACCTTACTTTTGATTGAGCAGTTCTGAAACACTCTTTCTGTAGAAAATGCAAGTGGACCTTCGGAGCGCTAAGAGGCCTATAGCGGAAAAAGGAATACTTTCAAATACAAACTACACAGAAGATTCTGTGAAACTTCTTTCTGTTCTGTGCATTCAACTAACAGAGTTGAACCTTATTTTGATTGAGCAGTTCTGAAACACTCTTTCTGTAGAAAATGCAATTGGACATTCAGGGCGCTAAGAGGCCTATAGTGGAAAAAGGAATATTTTCAAATAAAAACTGCACAGAAGAAATCTGTGAAACTTCTTACTGTTCTGTGCATTCAACTAACAGAGTTGAACCTTAGTTTTGATTGAGCAGTTCTGAAACACTCTTTCTGTAGAAAATGCAAGTGGACATTCAGGCGCTAAGAGGCCTATAGTGGAAAAAGAATAGTTCAAATAAAAACTACACAGATCTGTGAAACTTCTTCTGTTCTGTGCATTCAACTAACAGAGTTGAACCTTATTTTGATTGAGAGTTCTGAAACACTCTTTCTGTAGAAAATGCAAGTGGACATTCAGGGCGCTAAGAGGCCTATAGTGGAAAAAGGAATATTTCAAATAAAAACTACAGAAGAATTCTGTGAAACTTCTTGTTCTGTGCATTCAACTAACAGAGTTGAACCTTACTTTTGATTGAGCAGTTCTGAAACACCTTTCTGTAGAAAATGCAAGTGGACATTCAGGGCGCTAAGAGGCCTATAGTGGAAAAAGGAATATTTTCAAATAAAAACTACACAGAAGCAATCTGTGAAACTTCTTACTGTTCTGTGCATTCAACTAACAGAGTTGAACCTTACTTTTGATTGAGCAGTTCTGAAACACTCTTTCTGTAGAAAATGCAAGTGGACATTCAGGGCGCTAAGAGGCCTATAGTGGAAAAAGGAATATTTCAAAAAAAACTACACAGAAGAAATCTGTGAAACTTCTTACTGTTCTGTGCATTCAACTAACAGAGTTGAACCTTAGTTTTGATTGAGCAGTTCTGAAACACTCTTTCTGTAGAAAATGCAAGTGGACATTCAGGGCGCTAAGAGGCCTATAGTGAAAAGGAATATGTTCAAATAAAAACTACACAGAAGCTATCTGTGAAACTTCTTACTGTTCTGTGCATTCAACTAACAGAGTTGAACCTTATTTGATTGAGCAGTTCTGAAACACTCTTTCTGTAGAAAATGCAAGTGGACATTCAGGGCGCTAAGAGGCCTATAGTGGAAAAAGGAATATCTTCAAAAAAAACTACACAGAAGCAATCTGTGAAACTTCTTTCTGTTCTGTGCATTCAACTAACAGGTTGAACCTTATTTTGATTGAGCAGTTCTGAAACACTCTTTCTGTAGAAAATGCAAGTGGACATTCGGGCGCTAAGAGGCCTATAGTGGAAAAGGAATATCTTCAAATAAAAACTACACAGAAGCAATCTGTGAAACTTCTTTCTGTTCTGTGCATTCAACTAACAGAGTTGAACCTTAGTTTTGATTGAGCAGTTCTGAAACACTCTTTCTGTAGAAAATGCAAGTGGACATTCAGGGCGCTAAGAGGCCTATAGTGGAAAAGGAATATTTCAAATAAAAACTACAGAAGAATCTGTGAAACTTCTTCTGTTCTGTGCATTCAACTAACAGAGTTGAACCTTAGTTTTGATTGAGCAGTTCTGAAACACTCTTTCTGTAGAAAATGCAAGTGGACATTCAGGGCGCTAAGAGGCCTATAGGAAAAAAATATTCAACATAAAACTACACAGAAGCAATCTGTGAAACTTCTTCTGTTCTGTGCATTCAACTAACAGAGTTGAACCTTACTTTTGATTGAGCAGTTCTGAAACACTCTTTCTGTAGAAAATGCAAGTGGACTTCGGAGCGCTAAGAGGCCTATAGCGGAAAAAGAATATCTTCAAATAAAAACTACACAGAAGCATTCTGTGAAACTTCTTTCTGTTCTTGCATTCAACTAACAGAGTTTAACTTATTTTGATTGAGCAGTTCTGAAACACTCTTTCTGTAGAAAATGCAAGTGGACATTCAGGGCGCTAAGAGGCCTATAGTGGAAAAGGAAATTTTCAAATAAAAACTGCACAGAAGAAATCTGTGAAACTTCTTACTGTTCTGTGCATTCAACTAACAGAGTTGAACCTCATTTTGATTGAGCAGTTCTGAAACACTCTTTCTGTAGAAAATACAAGTGGACATTCAGGGCGCTAAGAGGACTATAGTGGAAAAAGGAAAAAGTTCACATAAAAACTACACAGAAGCTATCTGTGAAACTTCTTCTGTTCTGTGCATTCAACTAACGGAGTTGAACCTTACTTTTGATTGAGCAGTTCTGAAACACTCTTTCTGTAGAAAATGCAAGTGGACTTCGGGCGCTAAGAGGCCTATAGCGGAAAAAGAATACTTCAAATAACTACACAGAAGCATTCTGTGAAACTTCTTTCTGTTCTGTGCATTCAACTAACAGAGTTGAACCTTACTTTTGATTGAGCAGTTCTGAAACACCCTTTCTGTAGAAAATGCAAT
>NW_022097529.1:0-3329 GCF_006542625.1 Nomascus leucogenys
ACAGAGTTTAACCTTACTTTGATTGAGAAGTTCTGAAACACTCTTTCTGTAGAAAATGCAATTGGACATTCGGGGCTCTAAGAGGCCTATAGTGGAAAAGGAATATTTTCAAATAAAAACTGCACAGAAGCAATCTACGAAACTTCTTACTGTTCTGTGCGTTCAACTAACATAGTTGAACGGTAGTTTTTATTGAGCAGTTCTGAAACACTCTTTCTGTAGAAAATGCAAGTGGACATTCATGGCGCTAAGAGGCCTATAGTGGAAAAGGGAATATCTTCAAAGAAAAACTACAAAGAAGCAATCTGTGAAACTTCTTTCTGTTCTGTGCATTCAACTAACAGAGTTGAACCTTAGTTTTGATTGAGCAGTTCTGAAACACTCTTTCTGTAGAAAATACAAGTGGACATTCAGGGCGCTAAGAGGCCTATGGTGGAAAAAGGAATAAGTTCAAATAAAAACTACACAGAAGATATCTGTGAAACTTCTCTCTGTTCTGTGCATTCAACAAATAGAGTTGAACCTTAGTTTTGATTGAGCAGTTCTGAAACCCTCTTTCTGTAGAAAATGCAAGTGGACATTCATGGCGCTAAGAGGCCCATGGTAGAAAAAGGAATATCTTCAAACAAAAACTACACAGAAGCAATCTGTGAAACTTCTTTCTGTTCTGTGCATTCAACTAACAGAGTTGAACCTTACTTTTGATTGAGCAGTTCTGAAACACTCTTTCTGTAGAAAATGCAAGTGGACCTTCGGAGCGCTAAGAGGCCTATAGCGGAAAAAGTAATATCTTCAAATAAAAACTACACAGAAGCATTCTGTGAAACTTCTTTCTGTTCTGTGCATTCAACTAACAGATTTTAACCTTACTTTTGATTGAGCACTTCTGAAATACTCTTTCTGTAGAAAATGCAATTGGACATTCAGGGCACTAAGAGGCCTATAGTGGAAAAGGAATATTTTCAAATAAAAACTGCACGGAAGAAATCTGTGAAACTTCTTACTGTTCTGGGCATTCAACTAACAGAGTTGAACCTCAGTTTTGATTGAGCAGTTCTGCAACACTCTTTCTGTAGAAAATACAAGTGGACGTTCAGGGCACTAAGAGGCCTATAGTGGAAAAGGAATATTTTCAAATAAAAACTGCACAGAAGAAATCTGTGAAACTTCTTACTGTTCTGTGCATTCAACTAACAGATTTGAACCTTAGTTATTATTGAGCAGTTCTGAAACACTCTTTCTTTAGAAAATACAAGTGGACATTCAGGGCGCTAAGAGGACTATAGTGGAAAAAGGAAAAAGTTCACATAAAAACTACACAGAAGCTATCTGTGAAACTTCTCTCTGTTCTGTGCATTCAACTAACAGAGTTGAACCTCAGTTTTGATTGAGCAGTTCTGAAACACTCTTTCTGTAGAAAATACAAGTGGACATTCAGGGCGCTAATAGGCCTGTAGTGGAAAAAAGAATAAGTTCAAATAAAAACTGCACAGAAGATATCTGTGAAACTTCTCTCTGTTCTGTGCATTCAACTAACAGAGTTGAACCTTAGTTTTGATTGAGCAGTTCTGAAACACTCTTTTTGTAGAAAATGCAAGTGGACATTCATGGAGCTAAGAGGCCCATAGTAGAAAAAGGAATATCTTCAAACAAAAACTACACAGAAGCAATCTGTGAAACTACTTTCTGTTCTGTGCATTCAACTAACAGAGTTGAACCTTAGTTTTGATTGAGCAGTTCTGAAACTCTCTTTCTGTAGAAAATGCAAGTGGACATTCATGGTGCTAAGAGGCCCATAGTAGAAAAAGGAATATCTTCAAACAAAAACTACACAGAAGCAATCTGTGAAACTTCTTTCTGTTCTGTGCATTCAACTAACAGAGTTGAACTTTACTTTTGATTGAGCAGTTCTAAAACACTCTTTCTGTAGAAAATGCAAGTGGACCTTCGGAGCGCTAAGAGGCCTATAGCGGAAAAAGTAATATCTTCAAATACAAACTACACAGAAGCATTCTGTGAAACTTCTGTCTGTTCTTTGCATTCATCTAACAGAGTTGAACCTTACTTTTGATTGAGCACTTCTGAAACAACCTTTCTATAGAAAATGCAATTGGACATTCAGGAGCTAAGATGCCTATAGTGGAAAAAGGAATATCTTCAAATAAAAACTGCACAGAAGAAATCTGCGAAACTTCTTACTGTTCTGTGCATTCAACTAACATAGTTGAACGGTAGTTTTTATTGAGCAGTTCTGAAACACTCTTTCTGTAGAAAATGCTAGTGGACATACAGGGCGCTGAGAGGCCTATAGTGGGAAAAGGAATATCTTCAAATAAAAACCACACAGAAGCAATCTGTGAAACTTCTTACTGTTCTGTGCATTCAACTAACAGAGTTGACCCTTAGTTATTATTGAGCAGTTCTGAAACACTCTTTCTGTAGAAAATGCAAGTGAACATTCAGGGCGCTAAGAGGCCTATAGCGGAAAAATGAATATGTTCAGATAAAAACTACACAGAAGCAATCTGTGAAACTTCTTACTGTTCTGTGCATTCAACTAACAGAGTTGAACCTTAGTTTATATTGAGCAGTTATGAAACACTCTTTCTGCAGAAAATGCAAGTGAACATTCAGGGCGCTAAGAGGCCTATAGTTGAAAATGGTATATGTTCAAATAAAAACTACAAAGAAGCTATCTGTGAAACTTCTTACAGTTCTGTGCATTCAACTAACAGAGTTCAACCTTACTTTTGATTGAGCAGTTCTGAAACACCCTTTCTGTGGAAAATGCAAGTGGACATTCAGGGCGCTTAGAGGCCTATTGTGGAAAAAGGAATACCTTCAAATAAAAACTACACAGAAGCAATCTGTGAAACTTCTTACGGTTCTGTTCTTTAAACTAACACAGTTGAACCTTAATTTTGATTGAACAGTTCTGAAACACTCTTTCTGTAGAAAATGCAAGTGGACATTCATGGCGCTAAGAGGCCTATAGTGGAAAAGGGAATATCTTCAAACAAAAACTACAAAGAAGCAATCAGTGAAACTTCTTTCTGTTCTGTGCATTCAACTAACAGAGTTGAACCTTAGTTTTGATTGAGCAGTTCTGAACACTCTTTCTGTAGAAAATGCAAGCGGACACTCATGGAGAATAAGAGGCCCATAGTAGAAAAAGGAATATCTTCAAACAAAAACTACACAGAAGCAATCTGTGAAACTACTTTCTGTTCTGTGCATTCAACTAACAGAGTTGAACCTTAGTTTTCATTGAGCCGTTCTGAAACACTCTTTCTGTAGAAAATACAAGTGGACATTCAGAGCGCTAAGAG
>NW_022097530.1:0-9401 GCF_006542625.1 Nomascus leucogenys
TGAGCAGTTCTGAAACACTCTTTCTGTAGAAACTGCAAGTGACATTCGATGCTAATGTCCTATAGTGGAAAAAGGCCTATCTCAAAAAAAACTACACAGAAGCATTCTGTGAAACTTTTCTGTTCTGTGCATTCAACTAACAGAGTTGAAGCTTGCTTATGATTGAGCAGTTCTTAAACACTCTTTCTGTAGAAACTGCAAGTGGACATTCGAGCGATAAGGGGCCTACACTGGAAAAAAGAATATCTTCAAATAAAAACTACACAGAAGCATTCTGTGAAACTTCTTTCTGTTCTGTGCATTCAACTAACAGAGTTGAAGCTTACTTTTGATTGAGCAGTTCTGAAACACTCTTTCTGTAGAAACTGCAAGTGACATTTCGAGCGCTAAGGCCTACAGTGGAAAAAGTGATACTTCAAATAAAAACTACACAGAAGCATTCTGTGAAACTTCTTTCTGTTCTGTGCATTCAACTAACAGAGTTGAAGCTTACTTTTGCTTCAGTAGTTCTCAAACACTCTTTCTGTAGGACTGCCAAGGGACCGTCTGAACGCTAAGGGGCCCACAGAGGAAAAAGGGATATCTTCCAATAAAACCACACCAGAGAATTCTGTGAACTTCCTTTGTTCTGTGCATTCAATTAACAGAGTTGAAGCTTAGTTTTGATGAGCAGTTCTGAAACAACCTCACTGTAGAAACTGCAAGTGTACATTCGGAGCGCTAAGGGGCCTATAGTGGAAAAAGAAATATCTCCTAATAAAAACTACACAGAAGCATTCTGTGAAACTTCTTTCTGTTCTGTGCATTCACTAACAGAGTTGAAGCTACTTTTATGGAGCAGTTTCTGAAACACTCTTCTGTAGAAATGCAAGTGGACATTCTGACGATAAATTGGCCTATAGTGGAAAAGGACTATCTTCAAATAAAACTAAACAGAAGCATTCTGTGAAATTCTTTCTGTTCTGTGCATTCAACTACAGATGTGAAGCTTAATTTTGATTGAGGAGTCTGAAAAACTCTTCCTGTAGAAAACTGCAATTGGATATTCTGAGCGCTGAGGAGACTATAGTGGAAAAAGGAATATCTCCAAATAAAAACTACGCAGAAGCATTCTGTGAAACGTCTTTCTGTTCTGTGCATTCAACTAACAGAGTTGAAGCTTCTTTTGATTGAGCAGTTCTGAAACACTCTTTCTGTGGAAACTGCAAGTGGGATATTCTGATCGCTAATTGGCCTACGGTGGAAAAGGAATATCTTCAAATAAAGACTAACAGAAGCTTTCTGTGAAACCATTTTCTGTTCTGTCCATTCAACTAACAGAACTGAATCTTATTTTTGATGAGCAGTTCTGAAAACTCTTTCTGTAGAAACTGCAAGTAGACATTCCGAGCGCTAAATATCCACAGTGGAAAAAGGAATATCTCCAACTAAAAACTACACATAAGCATTTGTGAAACATCTTTCTCTTCTGTGCACTCAACTAACAGAGTTGAAGATTACTTTTGATTGAGCAGTTCTGAAACACTCTTCTGTAGAAACTGCAAGTGACATTCTGAGCCGCTAAGGAGCTTATAGTGGAAAAAGCAGTATCTTCAAATAAAAACTACACAGAAGCATTCTGTGAAACTTCTTTCTGTTCTGTCCATTCAACAACCGAGTTGAAGCTTACTTTGGATTGAGCCAGTTCTGAAACACTCCCTTTTCTGTAAGAAACTGCATGTGGACATTCCGAGTGCTGAGGTCTATAGAAGAAAAGGGATATATCTTCAAAATAAAAACTACACGGGAAGCATTCTGTGAAACTTCTTTCTGGTTCTGTGCATTCAACTAACAGATTTGAAGCTTTCTTCTGATTGAGCAATTCTGGAACCACTCTTTTTTGTAGAAACTGGCAAGTGGACATTCTGACGCTAAGTGGCCTTATAGGTGGAAAAAGTGATATCTTCAAATAAAAACTATATAGAAGCATGGTGTGAATCTCCTTTCTGTTCTGTGCATTCAACGGATAGAGTTGAAGCTTATTTTTTATTGAGCAGTTCTGAACACCTCTTTCTGTAGAAACAGCAAGGGACATTCTATAACGCTAAGGGGCCTACAGAGGAAAAAGGGATATTTCAAATAAAAACCAACAGAACATCTGTGAAACTCCTTTCTGTTCGTAATCACTAACAGAGTTGAGTTTACATTGATTGAGCAGTTCGAACACCCTTTTTAGAACTGAAGTGGAAGATAGAGCGCTAAGGGTCTCATAATTGAAAAGAATTATTCAAATAGAAACTAAAGAAGCGTTCTGTGTACTTCTTTCTGTTCTGTTCCATTATAACAGAGCTGAAGCCTTTTTTTGACTGAGCAGTTCTCAAACACTCTTTCTGTAGAAACTGCAAGTGGACATTCCGGTGCTGAGGGCCTATGAAAAAGATATCTTAATAAAAACTAAGAGAAGCATTCTGTGAAACTATTTCTTTTCTGTGCTTCATAACAGAGTGAAGCTTCTTTGATGACAGTGCTGAAACCTCTTTCTGTAGAACGCAAGTGACATTCTGAACGTAAGGGCCTAAGTGAAAAGGGATATTTCAATAAACTACACAGAAGCATTCTGTGAAACTTCTTTCTGTTCTGTCCAATCAACTAACAGATTTGAAGCTTGGCTTTGGGATTGTGCAGTCTTGAAACACCCTTTCTGTAGAAACTGCAAGTGGACTGTCAGAGCGCTAAGGGGCCTACAGTGGAAAAAGTAACATCTCCAATAAAACTAACAGAAGCATTCTCGAACTTCTTTCTGTTTTGGTGCATTCAACTAACAGCAGTTGAAGCTTACTTTTGCTTCAGAGTTCTCAAACACTCTTTCTGTAGAGAACTCGCAAGGTGACACTCGTCTGATCGCTAAGATGGGCCCACAGTGGAAAAAAGGGATATCTTCCAATAAAAACTACACAGAAGAATTCTGTGAACTTCCTTCTAGTTCTGTGCATTCCAATTAACAGAGGTTGAAGCTTAGTTTTGATTGAGCAGTTCTGAAACAACCTCACTGTAGAAACTGCAAGTGTACATTCGGAGCGCTAAGGGGCCTATAGTGGAAAAAGAAATATCTCCTAATAAAAACTACACAGAAGCATTCTGTGAAACTTCTTTCTGTTCTGTGCATTCAACTAACAGAGTTGAAGCTTACTTTTGATTGAGCAGTTCTGAAACACTCTTTCTGTAGAAACTGCAAGTGGACATTCTGAACGATAATTGGCCTATAGTGGAAAAGGACTATCTTCAAATAAAAACTAAACAGAAGCATTCTGTGAAAATTCTTTCTGTTCTGTGCATTCAACTAACAGATGTTGAAGCTTAATTTTGATTGAGGAGTTCTGAAAAACTCTTTCTGTAGAAACTGCAATTGGATATTCTGAGCGCTGAGGAGACTATAGTGAAAAAGAATATCTCCAAATAAAAACTACGCAGAAGCATTCTGTGAAACGTCTTTCTGTTCTGTGCATTCAACTAACAGAGTTGAAGCTTACTTTTGATTGAGCAGTTCTGAAACACTCTTTCTGTGGAAACTGCAAGTGGATATTCTGATCGCTAATTGGCCTACGGTGGAAAAAGGAATATCTTCAAATAAAGACTACACAGAAGCTTTCTGTGAAACCATTTTCTGTTCTGTCCATTCAACTAACAGAACTGAATCTTATTTTTGATTGAGCAGTTCTGAAACACTCTTTCTGTAGAAACTGCAAGTAGACATTCCGAGCGCTAAATATCCCACAGTGGAAAAAGGAATATCTCCAACTAAAAACTACACATAAGCATTTTGTGAAACATCTTTCTCTTCTGTGCACTCAACTAACAGAGTTGAAGATTACTTTTGATTGAGCAGTTCTGAAACACTCTTTCTGTAGAAACTGCAAGTGGACATTCTGAGCGCTAAGGAGCTTATAGTGGAAAAAGCAGTATCTTCAAATAAAACTACACAGAAGCATTCTGTGAAACTTCTTTCTGTTCTGTCCATTCAACTAACCGAGTTGAAGCTTACTTTTGATTGAGCAGTTCTGAAACACTCTTTCTGTAGAAACTGCATGTGGACATTCAGAGTGCTGAGGGTCCTATAGAAGAAAAAGGATATCTTCAAATAAAAACTACACGGAAGCATTCTGTGAAACTTCTTTCTGTTCTGTGCATTCAACTAACAGATTTGAAGCTTTCTTCTGATTGAGCAATTCTGAAACACTCTTTTTGTAGAAACTGCAAGTGGACATTCTGAACGCTAAGTGGCCTATAGTGGAAAAAGTGATATCTTCAAATAAAAACTATATAGAAGCATGGTGTGAATCTCCTTTCTGTTCTGTGCATTCAACGGATAGAGTTGAAGCTTATTTTTTATTGAGCAGTTCTGAAACACTCTTTCTGTAGAAACAGCAAGGGCACATTCTAAACGCTAAGGGGCCTACAGAGGAAAATGGATATCTTCAAATAAAAACCACACAGAAGCATTCTGTGAAACTCCTTTCTGTTCTGTACATTCAACTAACAGAGTTGAAGTTTACATTTGATTGAGCAGTTCTGAAACACCCTTTCTGTAGAAACTGCAAGTGGAAGATCAGAGCGCTAAGGGTCTCATAATTGAAAAAGAATTATGTTCAAATAGAAACTACACAGAAGCGTTCTGTGTAACTTCTTTCTGTTCTGTTCATTCAACTAACAGAGCTGAATCTTATTTTTGACTGAGCAGTTCTGAAACACTCTTTCTGTAGAAACTGCAAGTGGACATTCCGAGTGCTGAGGGGCCTATAGTGGAAAAAGGGATATCTTCAAATAAAAACTACAGAGAAGCATTCTGTGAAACTACTTTCTTTTCTGTGCATTCAACTAACAGAGGTGAAGCTCTCTTTTGATTGAGCAGTGCTGAAACCCTCTTTCTGTAGAAACTGCAAGTGGACATTCTGAACGCTAAGGGGCCTAGAGTGAAAAAAGGGATATCTTCAAATAAAAACTACACAGAAGCATTCTGTGAAACTTCTTTCTGTTCTGTCCAATCAACTAACAGATTTGAAGCTTGCTTTGGATTGTGCAGTTCTGAAACACCCTTTCTGTAGAAACTGCAAGTGGACTGTCAGAGCGCTAAGGGGCCTACAGTGGAAAAAGTAACATCTCCAAATAAAAACTACACAGAAGCATTCAGTGAAACTTCTTTCTGTTTTGTGCATTCAACTAACACAGTTGAAGCTTACTTTTGATTGAGCAGTTCTGTAACACTCTTTCTGTAGAAACTGCAAGGTGACATTCCGATCGCTAAATGTCCTATAGTGGAAAAAGGCCTATCTCCCAAAAAAACTACACAGAAGCATTATGTGAAACTTTTTTCTGTTCTGTGCATTCAACTAACAGAGTTGAAGCTTGCTTATGATTGAGCAGTTCTTAAACACTCTTTCTGTAGAAACTGAAAGTGGACATTCGCAGCGATAAGGGGCCTATACTGGAAAAAAGAATATCTTCAAATAAAAACTACACAGAAGCATTCTGTGAAACTTCTTTCTGTTCTGTCCATTCAACTAACAGAGTTGAAGCTTACTTTTGATTGAGCAGTTCTGAAACGCTCTTTCTGTAGAAACTGCAAGTTGACATTTCGAGCGCTAAAGGGCCTACAGTGGAAAAAGTGATACATTCAAATAAAAACTACACAGAAGCATTCTCTGATACTTCTTTCTGTTCTGTGCATTCAACTAACAGAGTTGAAGCTTACTTTTGCTTCAGTAGTTCTCAAACACTCTTTCTGTAGGAACTGCAAGTGGACCGTCTGAACGCTAAGGGGCCCACAGAGGAAAAAGGGATATCTTCCAATAAAAACCACACAGAAGAATTCTGTGGAACTTCCTTCTGTTCTGTGCATTCAATTAACAGAGTTGAAGCTTAGTTTTGATTGAGCAGTTCTGAAACAACCTCACTGTAGAAACTGCAAGTGTACATTCGGAGCGCTAAGGGGCCTATAGTGGAAAAAGAAATATCTCCTAATAAAAACTACACAGAAGCATTCTGTGAAACTTCTTTCTGTTCTGTGCATTCAACTAACAGAGTTGAAGCTTACTTTTATTGAGCAGTTCTGAAACACTCTTTCTGTAGAAACTGCAAGTGGACATTCTGAACGATAATTGGCCTATAGTGGAAAAAGGACTATCTTCAAATAAAAACTAAACAGAAGCATTCTGTGAAAATTCTTTCTGTTCTGTGCATTCAACTAACAGATGTGAAGCTTAATTTTGATTGAGGAGTTCTGAAAAACTCTTTCTGTAGAAACTGCAATTGGATATTCTGAGCGCTGAGGAGACTATAGTGGAAAAAGGAATATCTCCAAATAAAAACTACGCAGAAGCATTCTGTGAAACGTCTTTCTGTTCTGTGCATTCAACTAACAGAGTTGAAGCTTACTTTTGATTGAGCAGTTCTGAAACACTCTTTCTGTGGAAACTGCAAGTGGATATTCTGATCGCTAATTGGCCTACGGTGGAAAAAGGAATATCTTCAAATAAAGACTACACAGAAGCTTTCTGTGAAACCATTTTCTGTTCTGTCCATTCAACTAACAGAACTGAATCTTATTTTTGATTGAGCAGTTCTGAAACACTCTTTCTGTAGAAACTGCAAGTAGACATTCCGAGCGCTAAATATCCCACAGTGGAAAAAGGAATATCTCCAACTAAAAACTACACATAAGCATTTTGTGAAACATCTTTCTCTTCTGTGCACTCAACTAACAGAGTTGAAGATTACTTTTGATTGAGCAGTTCTGAAACACTCTTTCTGTAGAAACTGCAAGTGGACATTCTGAGCGCTAAGGAGCTTATAGTGGAAAAAGCAGTATCTTCAAATAAAAACTACACAGAAGCATTCTGTGAAACTTCTTTCTGTTCTGTCCATTCAACTAACCGAGTTGAAGCTTACTTTGGATTGAGCAGTTCTGAAACACTCTTTCTGTAGAAACTGCATGTGGACATTCAGAGTGCTGAGGGTCCTATAGAAGAAAAAGGGATATCTTCAAATAAAAACTACACGGAAGCATTCTGTGAAACTTCTTTCTGTTCTGTGCATTCAACTAACAGATTTGAAGCTTTCTTCTGATTGAGCAATTCTGAAACACTCTTTTTGTAGAAACTGCAAGTGGACATTCTGAACGCTAAGTGGCCTATAGTGGAAAAAGTGATATCTTCAAATAAAAACTATATAGAAGCATGGTGTGAATCTCCTTTCTGTTCTGTGCATTCAACGGATAGAGTTGAAGCTTATTTTTTATTGAGCAGTTCTGAAACACTCTTTCTGTAGAAACAGCAAGGGCACATTCTAAACGCTAAGGGGCCTACAGAGGAAAAAGGGATATCTTCAAATAAAAACCACACAGAAGCATTCTGTGAAACTCCTTTCTGTTCTGTACATTCAACTAACAGAGTTGAAGTTTACATTTGATTGAGCAGTTCTGAAACACCCTTTCTGTAGAAACTGCAAGTGGAAGATCAGAGCGCTAAGGGTCTCATAATTGAAAAAGAATTATGTTCAAATAGAAACTACACAGAAGCGTTCTGTGTAACTTCTTTCTGTTCTGTTCATTCAACTAACAGAGCTGAATCTTATTTTTGACTGAGCAGTTCTGAAACACTCTTTCTGTAGAAACTGCAAGTGGACATTCCGAGTGCTGAGGGGCCTATAGTGGAAAAAGGGATATCTTCAAATAAAAACTACAGAGAAGCATTCTGTGAAACTACTTTCTTTTCTGTGCATTCAACTAACAGAGGTGAAGCTCTCTTTTGATTGAGCAGTGCTGAAACCCTCTTTCTGTAGAAACTGCAAGTGGACATTCTGAACGCTAAGGGGCCTAGAGTGAAAAAAGGGATATCTTCAAATAAAAACTACACAGAAGCATTCTGTGAAACTTCTTTCTGTTCTGTCCAATCAACTAACAGATTTGAAGCTTGCTTTGGATTGTGCAGTTCTGAAACACCCTTTCTGTAGAAACTGCAAGTGGACTGTCAGAGCGCTAAGGGGCCTACAGTGGAAAAAGTAACATCTCCAAATAAAAACTACACAGAAGCATTCAGTGAAACTTCTTTCTGTTTTGTGCATTCAACTAACACAGTTGAAGCTTACTTTTGATTGAGCAGTTCTGTAACACTCTTTCTGTAGAAACTGCAAGGTGACATTCCGATCGCTAAATGTCCTATAGTGGAAAAAGGCCTATCTCCCAAAAAAACTACACAGAAGCATTATGTGAAACTTTTTTCTGTTCTGTGCATTCAACTAACAGAGTTGAAGCTTGCTTATGATTGAGCAGTTCTTAAACACTCTTTCTGTAGAAACTGAAAGTGGACATTCGCAGCGATAAGGGGCCTATACTGGAAAAAAGAATATCTTCAAATAAAAACTACACAGAAGCATTCTGTGAAACTTCTTTCTGTTCTGTCCATTCAACTAACAGAGTTGAAGCTTACTTTTGATTGAGCAGTTCTGAAACGCTCTTTCTGTAGAAACTGCAAGTTGACATTTCGAGCGCTAAAGGGCCTACAGTGGAAAAAGTGATACATTCAAATAAAAACTACACAGAAGCATTCTCTGATACTTCTTTCTGTTCTGTGCATTCAACTAACAGAGTTGAAGCTTACTTTTGCTTCAGTAGTTCTCAAACACTCTTTCTGTAGGAACTGCAAGTGGACCGTCTGAACGCTAAGGGGCCCACAGAGGAAAAAGGGATATCTTCCAATAAAAACCACACAGAAGAATTCTGTGGAACTTCCTTCTGTTCTGTGCATTCAATTAACAGAGTTGAAGCTTAGTTTTGATTGAGCAGTTCTGAAACAACCTCACTGTAGAAACTGCAAGTGTACATTCAGAGCGCTAAGGGGCCTATAGTGGAAAAAGAAATATCTCCTAATAAAAACTACACAGAAGCATTCTGTGAAACTTCTTTCTGTTCTGTGCATTCAACTAACAGAGTTGAAGCTTATTTTTGAGCAGTTCTGAAACACTCTTTCTGTAGAAACTGCAAGTGGACATTCGAACGCTAATTCCTATAGTGGAAAAAGGAACTATCTCCAAATAAAACTACACAAAGCATTCTGTGAAAATTCTTTCTGTTCTGTGCATTCAACTAACAGAGTTGAATAATTTTTGATTGAGGAGTTCTGAAAACTCTTTCTGTAGAAACTGCAATTGGATTCTGAGCGCTAAGGAGCTATAGTGGAAAAAGAATATCTCAAATAAAAACTACACAGAAGCATTCTGTGAAACTTCTTTCTGTTCTGTCCATTCAACTAACCGAGTTGAAGCTTACTTTGGATTGAGCAGTTCTGAAACACTCTTTCTGTAGAAACTGCATGTGGACATTCAGAGTGCTGAGGGTCCTATAGAAGAAAAAGGGATATCTTCAAATA
>NW_022097531.1:0-5196 GCF_006542625.1 Nomascus leucogenys
TTAAGGTTCAACTGTGTTAGTTGAAAGCACAGAACAGTAAGATGTTTCACAGATTGCTTCTGGGTAGTTTTTAGTTGAAGATATTCGTTTTTCCGCCATAGGCCACTTAGCGCCCTGAATGTCCACTTGCATTTTCTACAGAAAGAGTGTTTCAGAACCACTCAATCAAAAGTAAGGTTCAAATCTGTAAGTTGAATGCACAGAACAGAAAGAAGGTTCACAGAATGCTTCTGTGTAGTTTTTATTTGAAGATATTCCTTTTTCCGCTATAGGCCTCTTAGCGCTCCGAAGGTCCACTTGCATTTTCTACAGAATGAGTGTTTCATAACTGCTCAATCAAAAGTAAGGTTCAACTCTGTTAATTGAATGCACAGAACCGAAAGAAGTTTCACAGAATGCTTTTGTGTAGTTTTTATTTGAAGATATAACTTTTTCCGCTTTAGGCCTCTTCGCGCTCCGAAGCTCCACTTGCATTTTCTAAAGAAAGAGTGTTTCAGAACTGCTCAATCAAAAGTAAAGTTCAACTCTGTTAGTTGGATGCACAGAGCAGAGAGAAGTTTCACAGTTTGCTTCTGTGTAGTTTTTATTTGAACATATTCCTTTTTCCACTATCGGCCTCCTAGCTCCCTGAATGTTCACTAGCATTTTCTACAGGAAGAGTGTTTCAGAACTGCTCAATCAAAAGTAAGTTTCAACTCTATTAGTTGAATGCACAGAACAGAAAGAAGTTTCACAGAATGCTTCTGTGTAGTTTTTATTTGAAGATAATGCTTTTTCCACTATTGGCCTCTTAGCGCCCTGAATGTCCACTTACATTTTCTACAGAAAGAGTGTTTCATAACTGCTCAATCAAAACTAAGGTTCAACTCTGTTAGTTGAATGCACAGAACAGAAAGAAGTTCCACAGATTGCTTCTGTGTTGTTTTTATTTGAACATATTCATTTTTCCGCTATAGGCCTCTTAGGGCCCTGAATTTCCACTTGCATTTTCTACAGAAATAGTGTTTCAGAAATGCTCAATCAAAACTAAGGTTCAACTGTGTTAGTTGAAAGGACAGAACAGTAAGAAGTTTCACAGATTGCTTCTGTGTAGTTTTTAGTTGAAGATATTCCTTTTTTCACCATAGGCCTCTTAGCGCCCTGAATATCCACTTGCATTTTCTGCAAAAAGAGTGTTTCAGAACCGCTCAATCAAAAGTAAGGTTCAAATCTGTCAGTTGAATGCAAAGAACAGAAAGAAGTTTCACAGAATGCTTCTGTGTAGTTTTTGTTTGAAAATATTCCTTTTTCCGCTATAGGCCTATTAGCGCTCCGAATATCCAGTTGCATTTTCTACAGAAAGAGTGTTTCAGAACTGCTCAATCAAAAGTAAGGTTCAACTCTGTTAGTTGAATGCACAGAACGGAAAGAAGTTTCACAGAATGTTTCTGTGTAGTTTTTATTTGAAGATAATGCTTTTTCCGCTATTGGCCTCTAAGCGCTCCGAATGTCCACTTGCATTTTCTACAGAAAGAGTGTTTCAGAACTGCTCAATCAAATGTAAGGTTCAACTCTGTTAGTTGAATGCACAGAACAGAGAGAAGTTTCACAGATAACTTCTGTGTAGTTTTTGTTTGAAGATATTCCTTTTTCTACTATGGGCCTCTTAGCGCCATGAATGTCCACTTGCATTTTCTACAGAAAGAGTGTTTCAGAACTGCTCAATCAAAATAAGTTAATTTTAGTTGAATACAAAAAAAAAGTTCACAGATTCTTGTGTATTTTTTTTGAAGATTTTTTTTCCCTTGTTTCCTGATGTCCTTATTTTCTACAGAAAGTGTTTCAGAACTGCTCAATCAAATTTAAGGTTCAACTGTGTTAGTTGAAAGCACAGAACAGTAAGATGTTTCACAGATTGCTTCTGGGTAGTTTTTTTTTGAAGATATTCGTTTTTCCGCCATAGGCCACTTAGCGCCCTGAATGTCCACTTGCATTTTCTACAGAAAGAGTGTTTCAGAACCACTCAATCAAAAGTAAGGTTCAAATCTGTAAGTTGAATGCACAGAACAGAAAGAAGGTTCACAGAACGCTTCTGTGTAGTTTTTATTTGAAGATATTCCTTTTTCCGCTATAGGCCTCTTAGCGCTCCGAAGGTCCACTTGCATTTTCTACAGAATGAGTGTTTCATAACTGCTCAATCAAAAGTAAGGTTCAACTCTGTTAATTGAATGCACAGAACCGAAAGAAGTTTCACAGAATGCTTTTGTGTAGTTTTTATTTGAAGATATAACTTTTTCCGCTTTAGGCCTCTTCGCGCTCCGAAGCTCCACTTGCATTTTCTAAAGAAAGAGTGTTTCAGAACTGCTCAATCAAAAGTAAAGTTCAACTCTGTTAGTTGGATTCACAGAACAGACAGAAGTTTCACAGATTGCTTCTGTGTAGTTTTTATTTGAACATATTCCTTTTTCCACTATGGGCCTCTTAGCGCCCTGAATGTCCACTTGCATTTGCTATAGAAAGAGTGTTTCAGAACTGCTCAATCAAAACTAAGCTTCAACTGTGTTAGTTGAATGCACAGAACAGAAATAAGTTTCACAGATTGCTTCTGTGTAGCTTTATTTGAAGATATTCCTTTTTCCACTATAGGCCTCTTAGCGCCATGAATGTCCACTTGCATTTTCTACAGAAAGAGTGTTTCAGAACTGCTCAATCAAAACTAAGGTTCAACTCTGTTAGTTGAATGCACAGAACAGTAAGAAGTTTCACAGATTGCTTCTGTGTAGTTTTTATTTGAACATATTCATTTTTCCGCTATAGGCCTCTTAGCGCCCTGAATTTCCTCTTGCATTTTCTACAGAAAGGGTTTTTCAGAACTGCTCTATCACAAGTAAGGTTCAACTCTGTTAATTGAATGCACAGAGCAGAAAGAAGTTTCACAGATAGCTTCTGTGTAGTTTTTATTTGAGCATATTGCTTTTTCCACTATAGGCCTCTTAGCCCCCTGAATGTCCGCTTGCATTTTCTACAGAAAGAGTGTTTCAGAACTGCTCAATCAAAACTAAGGTTCAACTCTGTTAGTTGAAAGCACAGAACAGTAAGACGTTTCAAAGATTGCTTCTGTGTAGTTTTTATTTGAACATATTCCTTTTTCCGCTATAGGCCTCCCAGCCCTCCGAATGTCCTCTTCCATTTTCTACAGAAAGAGTGTTTCAGAACTGCTCAATCAAAAGTAAGGTTCAACTCTGTTAGTTGAATGCACAGAACAGAAAGAAGTTTCACAGGTTGCTTCTGTGTAGTTTTTATTTGAACATATTCATTTTTCTGCTATGGGCCTCTTAGCGCCCTGAATTTCCACTTGCATTTTCTACACAAAGAGTGTTTCAGAACTGCTCAATCAAAACTAAGGTTCAACTCTGTTAGTTTAATGCACAGAACAGTAAGACGTTTCACAGATTGCTTCTGTGTAGTTTTTAGTTGAAGATATTCCTTTTTCCACTATAGGCCTCTTAGCGCCCTGAATGTCCACTTGCATTTTCTACAGAAAGAGTGTTTCAGAACTGCTCAATCAAAACTAATGTTCAACTCTGTTAGCTGAATGCACAGAACAGTAAGAAGTTTCACAGATTGCTTCTGTGCAGTTTTTATTTGAAAATATTCCTTTTTCCACTATAGGCCTCTTAGCGCCCTGAATGTCCACTTGCATTTTCTACAGAAAGAGTGTTTCAGAACTCCTCAATCAAAAGTAAGGTTCAACTCTGTTACTTGAATGCACAGAACATAAAGAAGTTACACAGAATGCTTCTCTGTAGTTTTCATTTGAAGATATTTCTTTTTCCGCTATAGGCCTCTTAGCGCTCCGAATGTCCACTTGCATTTTCTACAGAAAGAGTGTTTCAGAACTGCTCAATCAAAAGTAAGGTTCAACTCTGTTAGTTGAATGCACAGAACAGAGAGGAGTTTCACAGATATCTTCTGTGTAGTTTTTATTTGAACATATTCCTGTTTCCACTATAGGCCTCTTATCACCCTGAATGTCCACTTACATTTTCCACAGAAAGAGTGTTTCAGAACTGCTCAATCAAAACTAAGGTTCAACTGTGTTAGTTGAAAGAACAGAACAGTAAGTAGTTTCACAGATTGCTTCTGTGTAGTTTTTATTTGAAGATATTCCTTTTTCCACCATAGGCCTCTTAGCGCCCTGAATATCCACTTGCATTTTCTACAGAAAGAGTGTTTCAGAACCACTCAATCAAATGTAAGGTTCAAACCTGTTAGTTGAATACACAGAACAGAAAGTAGTTTCACAGAATGCTTCTGTGTAGTTTTTATTTGAAGATATTCCTTTTTCCGCTATAGGCCTCTTAGCGGTCCGAATGTCCACTTGCATTTTCTACAGAAAGAGTGTTTCACAACTGTTCAATCAAAAGTCAGGTTCAACTCTGTTAGTTGAATGCACAGAACAGAAAGAAGTTTCACAGATTGCTTCTGTGTTGTTTTTATTTGAACTTATTCATTTTTCCGCTATAGGCCTCTTAGCGACCTGAATTTCCACTTGCATTTTCTACAGAGAGAGTGTTTCAGAACAGCTCAATCAAAACTAAGGTTCAACTCTGTTAGTTGAATGCACAGAACAGTAAGAAGTTTCACAGATTGCTTCTGTGTAGTTTTTAGTTGAAGATATTCCACTTTCCACTATAGGCCTCTTAGCGCCCTAAATGTCCACTTGCATTTTCTACAGAAAGAGTGTTTCAGAACTGCTCAATCAAAAGTAAGGTTCAACTCTGTTAGTTGAATGCACAGAACAGTAAGAAGTTTCACGGAATGCTTCTGTGTAGTTTTTATTTGAAGATATTCCTTTTTCCGCTATAGGCCTCTTAGCGCTCCGAATCTCCACTTGCATTTTCTACAGAAAGAGTGTTTCATAACTGCTCAATCGAAAGTAAGGTTCTACTCTGTTAGTTGAATGCACAGAACAGAAAGCAGTTTCACAGATTGCTTCTGTGTAGTTTTTATTTGAACATATTCCTTTTTCCACTATAGGCCTCTTAGTGCCCTGAATGTTCACTTGCATTTTCTACAGAAAGAGTTTTTCAGAACTGCTCAATCAAAAGTAAGGTTCAACTCTGTTAGTTGAATGCACAGAACAGAAAGAAGTTTCACAGAATGCTTCTGTGTAGTTTTTATTTGAACATATTTCTTTTTCCACTATAGGCCTCT
>NW_022097532.1:0-2521 GCF_006542625.1 Nomascus leucogenys
AGAACAGTAAGAAGTTTCACAGATTTCTTCTGTGCAGTTTTTATTTGAAATATTCCTTTTTCCATAGGCCTCTTAGCGCCCTGAATGTCCACTTGCATTTTCTACAGAAAGAGTGTTTCAGAACTGCTCAATCAAAATAAGGTTCAACTCTGTTAGTTGAATGCACAGAACAGAAAGAAGTTTCACAGAATGCTTCTGTGTAGTTTTTATTTGAAGTATTCCTTTTTCCGCTATAGGCCTCTTAGCGTCCGAAGTCCACTTGCATTTTCTACAGAAAGAGTGTTTCAGAACTGCTCAATCAAAAGTAAGGTTCAACTCTGTTAGTTGAATGCACAGAACAGAAGAAGTTTCACAGATAGCTTCTGTGTAGTTTTTATTTGAACTATTCCTTTTTCCACTATAGTCCTCTTAGCGCCCTGAATGTCCACTTGCATTTTCTACAGAAAGAGTGTTTCAGAACTGCTCAATCAAAATAAGGTTCAACTCTGTTAGTTGAATGCACAGAACAGAGAGAAGTTTCACAGATTTCTTCTGTGTAGTTTTTATTTGAAAATATTCCTTTTTCCACTATAGGCCTCTTAGCGCCCTGAATGTCCACTTGCATTTTCTACAGAAAGAGTGTTTCAGAACTGTTCAATCAAAATAAGGTTCAACTCTGTTAGTTGAATGCACAGAACAGAAAGAAGTTTCACAGATGCTTCTGTGTAGTTTTTATTTGAAGATATTCCTTTTTCCACTATAGGCCTCTTGGCGCTCAGAATGTCCACTTGCATTTTCTACAGAAAGAGTGTTTCAGAACTGCTCAATCAATAGTAAGGTTCAACTCTGTTAGTTGAATGCACAGAACAGAAAAGTTTCACAGATTGCTTCTGTGTAGTTTTTTTTGAAGATATTCCTTTTTCCACTAGGCCTCTTAGCGCCCTGAATGTCCACTTGCATTTTCTACAGAAAGAGTGTTTCAGAACTGCTCAATCAAAATAAGGTTCAACTCTGTTAGTTGAATGCACAGAACAGAAGAAGTTTCACAGATTCTTCTGTGTAGTTTTTATTTGAATATTCCTTTTTCCACTATAGGCCTCTTAGCGCCCTGAATGTCCACTTGCATTTTCTACAGAAAGAGTGTTTCAGAACTGCTCAATCAAAATAAGGTTCAACTCTGTTAGTTGAATGCACAGAACAGAAGAAGTTTCACAGATTGCTTCTTTGTAGTTTTTTTTGAAGATATTCCTTTTTCCACTATAGGTCTCTTAGCGCCCTGAATATCCACTTGCATTTTCTACAGAAAGAGTGTTTCAGAACTGCTCAATCAAAATAAGGTTCAACTCTGTTAGTTGAATGCACAGAACAGTAAGAAGTTTCACAGATTGCTTCTGTGGTTTTTATTTGAATATTCCTTTTTCCATAGGCCTCTTAGCGCCCTGAATGTCCACTTGCATTTTCTACAGAAAGAGTGTTTCAGAACTGCTCAATCAAAAGTAAGGTTCAACTCTGTTAGTTGAATGCACAGAACAGAAGAAGTTTCACAGATTGCTTCTGTGTAGTTTTTATTTGAAATATTCCTTTTCACTATAGGCCTCTTAGCGCCCTGAATGTCCACTTGCATTTTCTACAGAAAGAGTGTTTCAGAACTGCTCAATAAACTAAGGTTCAACTCTGTTAGTTGAATGCACAGAACAGAAGAAGTTTCACAGATTCTTCTGTGTAGTTTTTATTTGAAATATTCCTTTTTCCGCTATAGGCCTCTTAGCGCCCTGAATGTCCACTTGCATTTTCTACAGAAAGAGTGTTTCAGAACTGCTCAATCAAAATAAGGTTCAACTCTGTTAGTTGAATGCACAGAACAGTAAGAAGTTTCACAGATTGCTTCTGTGTAGTTTTTATTTGAAATATTCCTTTTTCCACTATAGGCCTCTTAGCGCCCTGAATGTCCACTTGCATTTTCTACAGAAAGAGTGTTTCAGAACTGCTCAATCAAAAGTAAGGTTCAACTCTGTTAGTTGAATGCACAGAAAGAAGAAGTTTCACAGATCTTCTGTGTAGTTTTTATTTGAAATATTCCTTTTTCCCTATAGGCCTCTTAGCGCCCGAATGTCCACTTGCATTTTCTACAGAAAGAGTGTTTCAGAACTGCTCAATCAAAAGTAAGGTTCAACTCTGTTAGTTGAATGCACAGAACAGAAGAAGTTTCACAGATTTCTGTGTAGTTTTTATTGAAAATTTTTTTCCACTATAGGCCTCTTAGCGCCCTGAATGTCCACTTGCATTTTCTACAGAAAGAGTGTTTCAGAACTGCTCAATCAAAATAAGGTTCAACTCTGTTAGTTGAATGCACAGAACAGAAGAAGTTTCACAGATTTCTTCTGTGCAGTTTTTATTTGAAATATTCCTTTTTCCACTATAGGCCTCTTAGCGCCCTGAATGTCCACTTGCATTTTCTACAGAAAGAGTGTTTCAGAACTGCTCAATCAAAATTAAGGTTAACTCTGTTAGTTGAATGCACAGAACAGAAAGAAGTTTCACA
>NW_022097533.1:0-71952 GCF_006542625.1 Nomascus leucogenys
TGTGAAACTTCTTTGTGTTCTGTGCATTCAACTAACAGAGTGAACCTTAGTTTTGATTGAGCAGTTCTGAAACACTCTTTCTGTAGAAAATGCAAGTGACATTCAGCGGCACTAGAGGCCTATAGTGGAAAAAGGAATATTTCAAATAAAAATACACAGAAGCATCTGTGAAACTTTTTCTGTTCGTGCATTCAACTAACAGAGTTGAACCTTACTTTTGATTGAGCAGTTCTGAAACACTCTTTCTGTAGAAAATGCAAGTGGACATTCGCAGCGCTAAGAGGCCTGTAGCGGAAAAAGGAATATCTTCAAATAAAAACTACACAGAAGCATTCTTTGTGAAACTTCTTTCTGTTCTGTGCATTCAACTAACAGAGTTGAACCTTAGTTTTGATTGCGGTTCTGAAACCTCTTTCTGTAGAAAATGCAGTGGAAATTCAGGGCGCTAAGAGGCCTATAGCGGAAAAATGAATATGTTCAAATAAAAACTACACAGAAGCAATCTGTTAAACTTCTTTCTGTTCTGTGCATTCAACTAACAGAGTTGAACCTTAGTTTTGATTGAGCGTTCTGAATCCTCTTTCTGTACAAAATGAAAGTGGACATTCAGGGCACTAAGACGCCTATGTGGAAAAGAAATATCTTCAAATAAAAACTACAAGAAGCATTCTGTGAAACTACATTCTGTTCTGTGCATTCAACTAACAGAGTTGAACCTTACTTTGGATTGAGCAGTTCTGAAACACTCTTTCTATAGATAATGCAAGTGAACATTCAGGGCATTAAGAGCTATAGTGGAAAAGGAATATGTTAAATAAAAACTACACAGAAGCAATCTGTGAAACTATTTCTGTTCTGTGCATTCAAGTAACAGAGTAGAACCTTACTTTTGATTGAGCAGTTATGAAACACTGTTTCTGTAGAAAATGCAAGTGGACCTTCGGAGCGCTAAGAGGCCTGTAGCGGAAAAAGGAATACCTTCAAATAAAAACTACGCAGAAGCACTCTGTGAAACCTCTTTCTGTTCTGTGCATTCAATTAATAGTGTAGAAGCTTAATTTCTATTGAGCATTGCTGAAACACTCTTTCTGTAGAAACTGCAAGTTGACATTCGGAACGAAGAGGCCTATAGTGCAAAAGGAATATCTTTAAATAAAAACTACACAGAAGCATTCAGAGAAACTTATTTCTCTTCTGTGCATTCAAATAACAGATTTGAACCTTACAATTGATTGAGCAGTTCTGAAACACTCTTTCTGTAGAAAATGCAAGTGGACATTCAGGGCGCTAAGATGCGTATAGTGGAAAAAGAAATATCTTCAAATAAAAAACTACACAGAAGCAATCTTTGAAACTACTTTCTGTTATGTGCATTCAACTAACTGTGTTGAACCTTAGTTTTGATTGAGCAGTTCTGAAACACTCTTTCTGTAGAAAATGCAAGTGGACATTCAGGGCGCTAAGAGGCCTATAGTGGAAAAAGAAATATCTTAAAATAAAAACTACACAGAAGCATTCTGTGTAACTTCTTTCTGTAGTGTGCATTCAACTAACGGAATTGAACCTTACTTTTGTTGAGCAGTTCTGAAACACTCTTTCCTTAGAAAATGCAAGTGGACATTTAAGGCACTAAGAGGCCTCTAGTGGAAAAAGGAATATCTTCAAATAAAAACTACACAGAAAGAATCGGTGAAACTTCTTACTGTTCCGTGCACTCAACTAACAGTGTTGAACCTTAGTGTTGATTGAGCACTTCTGAAACACTCTTTCAGTAGAAATGCAAGTGGAAATTCTGGGCGCTAAGAGGCCTATAGCGGAAAAATGAATATGTTCAAATAAAAACTTCACAGAAGCTATTTGTGAAACTTCTTTCTGTTCTGTGCATTCAACGAACAGAATTGAACCTTACGTTTGATTGAGCGGTTCTGAAACACACTTTCTGTAGAAAATGCAAGTGGACATTAGGAGCGCTAAGAGTCCTATAGCGGAAAAAGGAATATCTTCAAATAAAAACTACACAGAAGCAATCTGTGAAACTTCGTACTGGTCTGTGTATTCAACTAACAGAGTTGAACCTTAGTTTGGATTGAGCTGTTCTGAAACACTCTTTCTGTAGAAAATGCATGTGGAAATTCAGGGCGCTAAGAGGCCTATAGCGGAAAAAAGAATATGTTAAAATAAAAACTACACAGAAGCAATCTGTGAAACTTCTTTCTGTTCTGTGCATTCAGCAAAGAGAGTTGAACCTTACTTTTGATTGAACAGTTCTGAAACACTCCTTCTGTAGAAAATGCAAGTGGACATTCAGAGCGCTAAGAGGCCTATAGCGGTAAAAGGAATGTCTTCAAATAAAAACTACACAGAAGCATTCTGTGAAACTTCTTCTGTTCTGTGCATTCAACTAACAGATTTGAAGCTTACTTTTGATGGAGCAATTCTGAAACTCTCTTTCTCTAGAAAATGCAAGTGGACATTCATCTCGCTAAGAGGCCTATAGTGGAAAAAGGAATATCTTCAAATAAAAACTACACAGAAGCATTCTGTGAAACTTATTTCTGTTCTGTGCATTCAACTAACAGATTTGAACCTTACTTTTGATTCAGTGGTTCTGAAACACTATTTCTGTAGAAAATGCAATTGGACATTCAGGGCGCTAAGAGGCCTATGGTGGAAAAAGGAATATCTTCAAAAAAAAACTTCACAGAAGCAATCTGTGAAACTTCTTACTGTGCTGTTTTTCAACTAACACAGTTGAAACTTAATTTTGATTGAGCAGTTCAGAAACACTCTTTCTGTAGAAAATGCAAGTGGACATTCATCTCGCTAAGAGGCCTATAGTGGAAAAAGGAATATCTTCAAACAAAAACTACACAGAAGCAATCTGTGAAACTTCTTTGTGTTCTGTGCCTTCTACTAGCAGAGATGAACCGTAGTTTTCATTGAGCAGTTCAGAAACACTCTTTCTGTAGAAAATGCAAGTGGACATTCACGGCGCTAAGAGGCTGTAATGGAAAAAGTAATATATTCAATTAAAAACTACACAGAAGCTATCTGTGAAACTTCTTTCTGTTCGATGCATTCAACTAACAGAGTTGAACCTTACTTTTGATTGAGCAGTTCTGAAACACCCTTTCTGTTACGAAATGCAAGAGGACATTCGGAGCACTAAGCGGCCTACAGCGGAAATAGGAATATCTTCAAATAAAAACTACACAGAAGCATTCTTTGAAACTTCTTTCTGTTCTGTGCATTCAACTAACAGAGTTGAACCTTAGTTTTGACTGAGTAGTTCTGAAACACTCTTTCTGTAGAAAATGCATGTGGAAATTCAGGCGCTAAGAGGCCTATAGCGGAAAAAAAATCTCAAATAAAACCAAAAGAAGCAATCTGTGAAATTTTTATGTTCTGTGCATTCAACTAACAGAGTTGAACCTTAGTTTTGACTGAGTGTTCTGAACCTCTTTCTGTAGAAAATGCATGTGGAAATTCAGGGCCTAAGAGGCCTATAGCGGAAAATGAATATGTTCAAATAAAAACTACACAGAAGCAATCTGTGAAACATCTTTCTTTTATGTGCATTCAACTAACACAGCTGAACCTTACTTTTGATTGAACATTTCTGAAACACTCTTTCTGTAGAAAATTCAAGTGGATATTCATGGCGCTACGAAGCCTACAGTGGAAAAAGGAATATCTTCAAATGAAAACTACACAGAAGCAATCTGTGAAACTTCTTTCTGTTCTGTGAATTCAACTAACAGAGTTGAACCTTAGTTTTGATTCAGCAGTTCTGAAACACTCTTTCTGTAGAAACTGCAAGTGAACATTCAGGGCACCAAGAGGCCTATAGTGGAAAAAGGAATATGTTCAAATAAAAATTACACAGAAGCAATCTGTGAAACTTTTTTCTGTTCCGTGCATTCAACTAACAGAGTAGAACGTTACTTTTGATTGAGCACTTCTGAAACACTCTTTCTGTAGAAAATGCAAGTGGACCTTCGCAGCGCTAAGAGGCCTGTAGCGGAAAAAGGAATATCTTCAAATAAAAACTACACAGAAGCATTCTGTGAAACTACTTTCTGTTCTGTGCATTCAACTAACAGAGTTGAACCTCAGTTTTGATTTCGCGGTTCTGAAACCCTCTTTCTGTAGAAAATGCAGTTGGAAATTCAGGGCGCTAAGAGGTCTATAGCGGAAAAATGAATATGTTCAAATAAAAACTACACAGAAGCAATCTGTTAAACTTCTTTCTGTTCTGTGCATTCAACTAACAGAGTTGAACCTTAGTTTTGATTGAGCGGTTCTGAATCTCTCTTTCTGTACAAAATGAAAGTGGACATTCAGGGCACTAAGACGCCTATGGTGGAAAAAGAAATATCTTCAAATAAAAACTACAGAGAAGCATTCTGTGAAACTACATTCTGTTCTGTGCATTCAACTAACAGAGTTGAACCTTACTTTGGATTGAGCAGTTCTGAAACACTCTTTCTATAGATAATGCAAGTGAACATTCAGGGCATTAAGAGGCCTATAGTGGAAAAAGGAATATGTTGAAATAAAAACTACACAGAAGCAATCTGTGAAACTTATTTCTGTTCTGTGCATTCAAGTAACAGAGTAGAACCTTACTTTTGATTGAGCAGTTATGAAACACTGTTTCTGTAGAAAATGCAAGTGGACCTTCGGAGCGCTAAGAGGCCTGTAGCGGAAAAAGGAATACCTTCAAATAAAAACTACGCAGAAGCACTCTGTGAAACCTCTTTCTGTTCTGTGCATTCAATTAATAGTGTAGAAGCTTAATTTCTATTGAGCATTGCTGAAACACTCTTTCTGTAGAAACTGCAAGTTGACATTCGGAGAACGAAGAGGCCTATAGTGCAAAAGGAATATCTTTAAATAAAAACTACACAGAAGCATTCAGAGAAACTTATTTCTCTTCTGTGCATTCAAATAACAGATTTGAACCTTACAATTGATTGAGCAGTTCTGAAACACTCTTTCTGTAGAAAATGCAAGTGGACATTCAGGGCGCTAAGATGCGTATAGTGGAAAAAGAAATATCTTCAAATAAAAACTACACAGAAGCAATCTTTGAAACTACTTTCTGTTATGTGCATTCAACTAACTGTGTTGAACCTTAGTTTTGATTGAGCAGTTCTGAAACACTCTTTCTGTAGAAAATGCAAGTGGACATTCAGGGCGCTAAGAGGCCTATAGTGGAAAAAGAAATATCTTAAAATAAAAACTACACAGAAGCATTCTGTGTAACTTCTTTCTGTAGTGTGCATTCAACTAACGGAATTGAACCTTACTTTTGTTTGAGCAGTTCTGAAACACTCTTTCCTTAGAAAATGCAAGTGGACATTTAAGGCACTAAGAGGCCTCTAGTGGAAAAAGGAATATCTTCAAATAAAAACTACACAGAAAGAATCGGTGAAACTTCTTACTGTTCCGTGCACTCAACTAACAGTGTTGAACCTTAGTGTTGATTGAGCACTTCTGAAACACTCTTTCAGTAGAAAATGCAAGTGGAAATTCTGGGCGCTAAGAGGCCTATAGCGGAAAAATGAATATGTTCAAATAAAAACTTCACAGAAGCTATTTGTGAAACTTCTTTCTGTTCTGTGCATTCAACGAACAGAATTGAACCTTACGTTTGATTGAGCGGTTCTGAAACACACTTTCTGTAGAAAATGCAAGTGGACATTAGGAGCGCTAAGAGTCCTATAGCGGAAAAAGGAATATCTTCAAATAAAAACTACACAGAAGCAATCTGTGAAACTTCGTACTGGTCTGTGTATTCAACTAACAGAGTTGAACCTTAGTTTGGATTGAGCTGTTCTGAAACACTCTTCTGTAGAAAATGCATGTGGAAATTCAGGGCGCTAAGAGGCCTATAGCGGAAAAAAGAATATGTTAAAATAAAAACTACACAGAAGCAATCTGTGAAACTTCTTTCTGTTCTGTGCATTCAGCAAAGAGAGTTGAACCTTACTTTTGATTGACAGTTCTGAACACTCCTTCTGTAGAAATGCAGTGACATTCAGAGCGCTAAGAGGCCTATAGCGGTAAAAGGAATGTCTTCAAATAAAAACTACACAGAAGCATTCTGTGAAACTTCTTTCTGTTCTGTGCATTCACTAACAGATTTGAAGCTTACTTTTGATGGAGCAATTCTGAAACTCTCTTCTCTAGAAAATGCAAGTGGAATTCATCGCTAAGAGGCTATAGTGGAAAAGGAATATCTTCAAATAAAAACTACACAGAAGCATTCTGTGAAACTTATTTCTGTTCTGTGCATTCAACTAACAGATTTGAACCTTACTTTTGATTCAGTGTTCTGAAACACTATTTCTGTAGAAAATGCAATGGACATTCAGGGCGCTAAGAGGCCTATGGTGGAAAAGGAATATCTTCAAAAAAAACTTCACAGAAGCAATCTGTGAAACTTCTTCTGTCTGTTTTCAACTAACAAGTTGAAACTTATTTGATTGAGCAGTTCAGAAACACTCTTTCTTAGAAAATGCAAGTGGACATTCATCTCGCTAAGAGGCTATAGTGGAAAAAGAATATCTTCAAAAAAACCACAGAAGCATCTGTGAACTTTTTCTGTTTCTGTGATTCAACTAACAGATTTAACCTTCTTTTGATTATTTCTGAAACATTTTCTGTAGAAAATGCAATTGGACATTCAGGGCGCTAAGAGGCCTAGGGAAAAAGGAATATCTTCAAAAAAAAACTTCACAGAAGCATCTGTGAAACTTCTTTCTGTTCTGTGCATTCAACTAACAAGTTGAACTTATTTTGATTGAGCAGTTCGAAACACTCTTTCTGTAGAAAATGCAGTGGACATTCACGCTAAGAGGCCTATAGTGAAAAAGAATATTCAAAAAAAACTAACAGAAGCAATCGTGAAACTTTTTTTGTGCTTCACTAGCAGAGATGAACCTAGTTTTCATTGAGCAGTTCAGAAACACTCTTTCTGTAGAAAATGCAAGTGGACATTCACGCGCTAAGAGGCTGTAATGGAAAAAGTAATATATTCAATAAAAACTACACAGAAGCATCTGTGAAACTTCTTTCTGTTCGATGCATTCAACTAACAGAGTTGAACCTTACTTTTGATGAGCAGTTCTGAAACACCCTTTCTGTACGAAATGCAAGGGACATTCGGAGCACTAAGGGCTACAGCGGAAATAATATCTTCAAATAAAAACTACAAGAGCATTCTGAAGTAACTAACAGAGTTGAACCTTAGTTTTGACTGAGTAGTTCTGAAACACTCTTTCTGTAGAAAATGCATGTGGAAATTCAGGGCGCTAAGAGGCCTATAGCGGAAAAATGAATATGTTCAAATAAAAACTACACAGAAGCAATCTGTGAAACATCTTTCTTTTATGTGCATTCAACTAACACAGCTGAACCTTACTTTTGATTGAACATTTCTGAAACACTCTTTCTGTAGAAAATTCAAGTGGATATTCATGGCGCTACGAAGCCTACAGTGGAAAAAGGAATATCTTCAAATGAAAACTACACAGAAGCAATCTGTGAAACTTCTTTCTGTTCTGTGAATTCAACTAACAGAGTTGAACCTTAGTTTTGATTCAGCAGTTCTGAAACACTCTTTCTGTAGAAACTGCAAGTGAACATTCAGGGCACCAAGAGGCCTATAGTGGAAAAAGGAATATGTTCAAATAAAAATTACACAGAAGCAATCTGTGAAACTTTTTTCTGTTCCGTGCATTCAACTAACAGAGTAGAACGTTACTTTTGATTGAGCACTTCTGAAACACTCTTTCTGTAGAAAATGCAAGAGGACCTTCGCAGCGCTAAGAGGCCTGTAGCGGAAAAAGGAATATCTTCAAATAAAAACTACACAGAAGCATTCTGTGAAACTACTTTCTGTTCTGTGCATTCAACTAACAGAGTTGAACCTCAGTTTTGATTTCGCGGTTCTGAAACCCTCTTTCTGTAGAAAATGCAGTTGGAAATTCAGGGCGCTAAGAGGTCTATAGCGGAAAAATGAATATGTTCAAATAAAAACTACACAGAAGCAATCTGTTAAACTTCTTTCTGTTCTGTGCATTCAACTAACAGAGTTGAACCTTAGTTTTGATTGAGCGGTTCTGAATCTCTCTTTCTGTACAAAATGAAAGTGGACATTCAGGGCACTAAGACGCCTATGGTGGAAAAAGAAATATCTTCAAATAAAAACTACAGAGAAGCATTCTGTGAAACTACATTCTGTTCTGTGCATTCAACTAACAGAGTTGAACCTTACTTTGGATTGAGCAGTTCTGAAACACTCTTTCTATAGATAATGCAAGTGAACATTCAGGGCATTAAGAGGCCTATAGTGGAAAAAGGAATATGTTGAAATAAAAACTACACAGAAGCAATCTGTGAAACTTATTTCTGTTCTGTGCATTCAAGTAACAGAGTAGAACCTTACTTTTGATTGAGCAGTTATGAAACACTGTTTCTGTAGAAAATGCAAGTGGACCTTCGGAGCGCTAAGAGGCCTGTAGCGGAAAAAGGAATACCTTCAAATAAAAACTACGCAGAAGCACTCTGTGAAACCTCTTTCTGTTCTGTGCATTCAATTAATAGTGTAGAAGCTTAATTTCTATTGAGCATTGCTGAAACACTCTTTCTGTAGAAACTGCAAGTTGACATTCGGAGAACGAAGAGGCCTATAGTGCAAAAGGAATATCTTTAAATAAAAACTACACAGAAGCATTCAGAGAAACTTATTTCTCTTCTGTGCATTCAAATAACAGATTTGAACCTTACAATTGATTGAGCAGTTCTGAAACACTCTTTCTGTAGAAAATGCAAGTGGACATTCAGGGCGCTAAGATGCGTATAGTGGAAAAAGAAATATCTTCAAATAAAAACTACACAGAAGCAATCTTTGAAACTACTTTCTGTTATGTGCATTCAACTAACTGTGTTGAACCTTAGTTTTGATTGAGCAGTTCTGAAACACTCTTTCTGTAGAAAATGCAAGTGGACATTCAGGGCGCTAAGAGGCCTATAGTGGAAAAAGAAATATCTTAAAATAAAAACTACACAGAAGCATTCTGTGTAACTTCTTTCTGTAGTGTGCATTCAACTAACGGAATTGAACCTTACTTTTGTTTGAGCAGTTCTGAAACACTCTTTCCTTAGAAAATGCAAGTGGACATTTAAGGCACTAAGAGGCCTCTAGTGGAAAAAGGAATATCTTCAAATAAAAACTACACAGAAAGAATCGGTGAAACTTCTTACTGTTCCGTGCACTCAACTAACAGTGTTGAACCTTAGTGTTGATTGAGCACTTCTGAAACACTCTTTCAGTAGAAAATGCAAGTGGAAATTCTGGGCGCTAAGAGGCCTATAGCGGAAAAATGAATATGTTCAAATAAAAACTTCACAGAAGCTATTTGTGAAACTTCTTTCTGTTCTGTGCATTCAACGAACAGAATTGAACCTTACGTTTGATTGAGCGGTTCTGAAACACACTTTCTGTAGAAAATGCAAGTGGACATTAGGAGCGCTAAGAGTCCTATAGCGGAAAAAGGAATATCTTCAAATAAAAACTACACAGAAGCAATCTGTGAAACTTCGTACTGGTCTGTGTATTCAACTAACAGAGTTGAACCTTAGTTTGGATTGAGCTGTTCTGAAACACTCTTTCTGTAGAAAATGCATGTGGAAATTCAGGGCGCTAAGAGGCCTATAGCGGAAAAAAGAATATGTTAAAATAAAAACTACACAGAAGCAATCTGTGAAACTTCTTTCTGTTCTGTGCATTCAGCAAAGAGAGTTGAACCTTACTTTTGATTGAACAGTTCTGAAACACTCCTTCTGTAGAAAATGCAAGTGGACATTCAGAGCGCTAAGAGGCCTATAGCGGTAAAAGGAATGTCTTCAAATAAAAACTACACAGAAGCATTCTGTGAAACTTCTTTCTGTTCTGTGCATTCAACTAACAGATTTGAAGCTTACTTTTGATGGAGCAATTCTGAAACTCTCTTTCTCTAGAAAATGCAAGTGGACATTCATCTCGCTAAGAGGCCTATAGTGGAAAAAGGAATATCTTCAAATAAAAACTACACAGAAGCATTCTGTGAAACTTATTTCTGTTCTGTGCATTCAACTAACAGATTTGAACCTTACTTTTGATTCAGTGGTTCTGAAACACTATTTCTGTAGAAAATGCAATTGGACATTCAGGGCGCTAAGAGGCCTATGGTGGAAAAAGGAATATCTTCAAAAAAAAACTTCACAGAAGCAATCTGTGAAACTTCTTACTGTGCTGTTTTTCAACTAACACAGTTGAAACTTAATTTTGATTGAGCAGTTCAGAAACACTCTTTCTGTAGAAAATGCAAGTGGACATTCATCTCGCTAAGAGGCCTATAGTGGAAAAAGGAATATCTTCAAACAAAAACTACACAGAAGCAATCTGTGAAACTTCTTTGTGTTCTGTGCCTTCTACTAGCAGAGATGAACCGTAGTTTTCATTGAGCAGTTCAGAAACACTCTTTCTGTAGAAAATGCAAGTGGACATTCACGGCGCTAAGAGGCTGTAATGGAAAAAGTAATATATTCAATTAAAAACTACACAGAAGCTATCTGTGAAACTTCTTTCTGTTCGATGCATTCAACTAACAGAGTTGAACCTTACTTTTGATTGAGCAGTTCTGAAACACCCTTTCTGTTACGAAATGCAAGAGGACATTCGGAGCACTAAGCGGCCTACAGCGGAAATAGGAATATCTTCAAATAAAAACTACACAGAAGCATTCTTTGAAACTTCTTTCTGTTCTGTGCATTCAACTAACAGAGTTGAACCTTAGTTTTGACTGAGTAGTTCTGAAACACTCTTTCTGTAGAAAATGCATGTGGAAATTCAGGGCGCTAAGAGGCCTATAGCGGAAAAATGAATATCTTCAAATCAAAACCACAAAGAAGCAATCTGTGAAAGTTTTTACTGTTCTGTGCATTCAACTAACAGAGTTGAACCTTAGTTTTGACTGAGTAGTTCTGAAACACTCTTTCTGTAGAAAATGCATGTGGAAATTCAGGGCGCTAAGAGGCCTATAGCGGAAAAATGAATATGTTCAAATAAAAACTACACAGAAGCAATCTGTGAAACATCTTTCTTTTATGTGCATTCAACTAACACAGCTGAACCTTACTTTTGATTGAACATTTCTGAAACACTCTTTCTGTAGAAAATTCAAGTGGATATTCATGGCGCTACGAAGCCTACAGTGGAAAAAGGAATATCTTCAAATGAAAACTACACAGAAGCAATCTGTGAAACTTCTTTCTGTTCTGTGAATTCAACTAACAGAGTTGAACCTTAGTTTTGATTCAGCAGTTCTGAAACACTCTTTCTGTAGAAACTGCAAGTGAACATTCAGGGCACCAAGAGGCCTATAGTGGAAAAAGGAATATGTTCAAATAAAAATTACACAGAAGCAATCTGTGAAACTTTTTTCTGTTCCGTGCATTCAACTAACAGAGTAGAACGTTACTTTTGATTGAGCACTTCTGAAACACTCTTTCTGTAGAAAATGCAAGTGGACCTTCGCAGCGCTAAGAGGCCTGTAGCGGAAAAAGGAATATCTTCAAATAAAAACTACACAGAAGCATTCTGTGAAACTACTTTCTGTTCTGTGCATTCAACTAACAGAGTTGAACCTCAGTTTTGATTTCGCGGTTCTGAAACCCTCTTTCTGTAGAAAATGCAGTTGGAAATTCAGGGCGCTAAGAGGTCTATAGCGGAAAAATGAATATGTTCAAATAAAAACTACACAGAAGCAATCTGTTAAACTTCTTTCTGTTCTGTGCATTCAACTAACAGAGTTGAACCTTAGTTTTGATTGAGCGGTTCTGAATCTCTCTTTCTGTACAAAATGAAAGTGGACATTCAGGGCACTAAGACGCCTATGGTGGAAAAAGAAATATCTTCAAATAAAAACTACAGAGAAGCATTCTGTGAAACTACATTCTGTTCTGTGCATTCAACTAACAGAGTTGAACCTTACTTTGGATTGAGCAGTTCTGAAACACTCTTTCTATAGATAATGCAAGTGAACATTCAGGGCATTAAGAGGCCTATAGTGGAAAAAGGAATATGTTGAAATAAAAACTACACAGAAGCAATCTGTGAAACTTATTTCTGTTCTGTGCATTCAAGTAACAGAGTAGAACCTTACTTTTGATTGAGCAGTTATGAAACACTGTTTCTGTAGAAAATGCAAGTGGACCTTCGGAGCGCTAAGAGGCCTGTAGCGGAAAAAGGAATACCTTCAAATAAAAACTACGCAGAAGCACTCTGTGAAACCTCTTTCTGTTCTGTGCATTCAATTAATAGTGTAGAAGCTTAATTTCTATTGAGCATTGCTGAAACACTCTTTCTGTAGAAACTGCAAGTTGACATTCGGAGAACGAAGAGGCCTATAGTGCAAAAGGAATATCTTTAAATAAAAACTACACAGAAGCATTCAGAGAAACTTATTTCTCTTCTGTGCATTCAAATAACAGATTTGAACCTTACAATTGATTGAGCAGTTCTGAAACACTCTTTCTGTAGAAAATGCAAGTGGACATTCAGGGCGCTAAGATGCGTATAGTGGAAAAAGAAATATCTTCAAATAAAAACTACACAGAAGCAATCTTTGAAACTACTTTCTGTTATGTGCATTCAACTAACTGTGTTGAACCTTAGTTTTGATTGAGCAGTTCTGAAACACTCTTTCTGTAGAAAATGCAAGTGGACATTCAGGGCGCTAAGAGGCCTATAGTGGAAAAAGAAATATCTTAAAATAAAAACTACACAGAAGCATTCTGTGTAACTTCTTTCTGTAGTGTGCATTCAACTAACGGAATTGAACCTTACTTTTGTTTGAGCAGTTCTGAAACACTCTTTCCTTAGAAAATGCAAGTGGACATTTAAGGCACTAAGAGGCCTCTAGTGGAAAAAGGAATATCTTCAAATAAAAACTACACAGAAAGAATCGGTGAAACTTCTTACTGTTCCGTGCACTCAACTAACAGTGTTGAACCTTAGTGTTGATTGAGCACTTCTGAAACACTCTTTCAGTAGAAAATGCAAGTGGAAATTCTGGGCGCTAAGAGGCCTATAGCGGAAAAATGAATATGTTCAAATAAAAACTTCACAGAAGCTATTTGTGAAACTTCTTTCTGTTCTGTGCATTCAACGAACAGAATTGAACCTTACGTTTGATTGAGCGGTTCTGAAACACACTTTCTGTAGAAAATGCAAGTGGACATTAGGAGCGCTAAGAGTCCTATAGCGGAAAAAGGAATATCTTCAAATAAAAACTACACAGAAGCAATCTGTGAAACTTCGTACTGGTCTGTGTATTCAACTAACAGAGTTGAACCTTAGTTTGGATTGAGCTGTTCTGAAACACTCTTTCTGTAGAAAATGCATGTGGAAATTCAGGGCGCTAAGAGGCCTATAGCGGAAAAAAGAATATGTTAAAATAAAAACTACACAGAAGCAATCTGTGAAACTTCTTTCTGTTCTGTGCATTCAGCAAAGAGAGTTGAACCTTACTTTTGATTGAACAGTTCTGAAACACTCCTTCTGTAGAAAATGCAAGTGGACATTCAGAGCGCTAAGAGGCCTATAGCGGTAAAAGGAATGTCTTCAAATAAAAACTACACAGAAGCATTCTGTGAAACTTCTTTCTGTTCTGTGCATTCAACTAACAGATTTGAAGCTTACTTTTGATGGAGCAATTCTGAAACTCTCTTTCTCTAGAAAATGCAAGTGGACATTCATCTCGCTAAGAGGCCTATAGTGGAAAAAGGAATATCTTCAAATAAAAACTACACAGAAGCATTCTGTGAAACTTATTTCTGTTCTGTGCATTCAACTAACAGATTTGAACCTTACTTTTGATTCAGTGGTTCTGAAACACTATTTCTGTAGAAAATGCAATTGGACATTCAGGGCGCTAAGAGGCCTATGGTGGAAAAAGGAATATCTTCAAAAAAAAACTTCACAGAAGCAATCTGTGAAACTTCTTACTGTGCTGTTTTTCAACTAACACAGTTGAAACTTAATTTTGATTGAGCAGTTCAGAAACACTCTTTCTGTAGAAAATGCAAGTGGACATTCATCTCGCTAAGAGGCCTATAGTGGAAAAAGGAATATCTTCAAACAAAAACTACACAGAAGCAATCTGTGAAACTTCTTTGTGTTCTGTGCCTTCTACTAGCAGAGATGAACCGTAGTTTTCATTGAGCAGTTCAGAAACACTCTTTCTGTAGAAAATGCAAGTGGACATTCACGGCGCTAAGAGGCTGTAATGGAAAAAGTAATATATTCAATTAAAAACTACACAGAAGCTATCTGTGAAACTTCTTTCTGTTCGATGCATTCAACTAACAGAGTTGAACCTTACTTTTGATTGAGCAGTTCTGAAACACCCTTTCTGTTACGAAATGCAAGAGGACATTCGGAGCACTAAGCGGCCTACAGCGGAAATAGGAATATCTTCAAATAAAAACTACACAGAAGCATTCTTTGAAACTTCTTTCTGTTCTGTGCATTCAACTAACAGAGTTGAACCTTAGTTTTGACTGAGTAGTTCTGAAACACTCTTTCTGTAGAAAATGCATGTGGAAATTCAGGGCGCTAAGAGGCCTATAGCGGAAAAATGAATATGTTCAAATAAAAACTACACAGAAGCAATCTGTGAAACATCTTTCTTTTATGTGCATTCAACTAACACAGCTGAACCTTACTTTTGATTGAACATTTCTGAAACACTCTTTCTGTAGAAAATTCAAGTGGATATTCATGGCGCTACGAAGCCTACAGTGGAAAAAGGAATATCTTCAAATGAAAACTACACAGAAGCAATCTGTGAAACTTCTTTCTGTTCTGTGAATTCAACTAACAGAGTTG
The DNA here is from genome assembly GCF_006542625.1 of Nomascus leucogenys. Taxonomy (NCBI): domain Eukaryota; kingdom Metazoa; phylum Chordata; class Mammalia; order Primates; family Hylobatidae; genus Nomascus; species Nomascus leucogenys. Next base: position 14,942 of record NW_022097533.1, read on the forward strand.
AACCTTAGTTTTGATTCAGCAGTTCTGAAACACTCTTTCTGTAGAAACTGCAAGTGAACATTCAGGGCACCAAGAGGCCTATAGTGGAAAAAGGAATATGTTCAAATAAAAATTACACAGAAGCAATCTGTGAAACTTTTTTCTGTTCCGTGCATTCAACTAACAGAGTAGAACGTTACTTTTGATTGAGCACTTCTGAAACACTCTTTCTGTAGAAAATGCAAGAGGACCTTCGCAGCGCTAAGAGGCCTGTAGCGGAAAAAGGAATATCTTCAAATAAAAACTACACAGAAGCATTCTGTGAAACTACTTTCTGTTCTGTGCATTCAACTAACAGAGTTGAACCTCAGTTTTGATTTCGCGGTTCTGAAACCCTCTTTCTGTAGAAAATGCAGTTGGAAATTCAGGGCGCTAAGAGGTCTATAGCGGAAAAATGAATATGTTCAAATAAAAACTACACAGAAGCAATCTGTTAAACTTCTTTCTGTTCTGTGCATTCAACTAACAGAGTTGAACCTTAGTTTTGATTGAGCGGTTCTGAATCTCTCTTTCTGTACAAAATGAAAGTGGACATTCAGGGCACTAAGACGCCTATGGTGGAAAAAGAAATATCTTCAAATAAAAACTACAGAGAAGCATTCTGTGAAACTACATTCTGTTCTGTGCATTCAACTAACAGAGTTGAACCTTACTTTGGATTGAGCAGTTCTGAAACACTCTTTCTATAGATAATGCAAGTGAACATTCAGGGCATTAAGAGGCCTATAGTGGAAAAAGGAATATGTTGAAATAAAAACTACACAGAAGCAATCTGTGAAACTTATTTCTGTTCTGTGCATTCAAGTAACAGAGTAGAACCTTACTTTTGATTGAGCAGTTATGAAACACTGTTTCTGTAGAAAATGCAAGTGGACCTTCGGAGCGCTAAGAGGCCTGTAGCGGAAAAAGGAATACCTTCAAATAAAAACTACGCAGAAGCACTCTGTGAAACCTCTTTCTGTTCTGTGCATTCAATTAATAGTGTAGAAGCTTAATTTCTATTGAGCATTGCTGAAACACTCTTTCTGTAGAAACTGCAAGTTGACATTCGGAGAACGAAGAGGCCTATAGTGCAAAAGGAATATCTTTAAATAAAAACTACACAGAAGCATTCAGAGAAACTTATTTCTCTTCTGTGCATTCAAATAACAGATTTGAACCTTACAATTGATTGAGCAGTTCTGAAACACTCTTTCTGTAGAAAATGCAAGTGGACATTCAGGGCGCTAAGATGCGTATAGTGGAAAAAGAAATATCTTCAAATAAAAACTACACAGAAGCAATCTTTGAAACTACTTTCTGTTATGTGCATTCAACTAACTGTGTTGAACCTTAGTTTTGATTGAGCAGTTCTGAAACACTCTTTCTGTAGAAAATGCAAGTGGACATTCAGGGCGCTAAGAGGCCTATAGTGGAAAAAGAAATATCTTAAAATAAAAACTACACAGAAGCATTCTGTGTAACTTCTTTCTGTAGTGTGCATTCAACTAACGGAATTGAACCTTACTTTTGTTTGAGCAGTTCTGAAACACTCTTTCCTTAGAAAATGCAAGTGGACATTAAGGCACTAAGAGGCCTCTAGTGGAAAAAGGAATATCTTCAAATAAAAACTACACAGAAAGAATCGGTGAAACTTCTTACTGTTCCGTGCACTCAACTAACAGTGTTGAACCTTAGTGTTGATTGAGCACTTCTGAAACACTCTTTCAGTAGAAAATGCAAGTGGAAATTCTGGGCGCTAAGAGGCCTATAGCGGAAAAATGAATATGTTCAAATAAAAACTTCACAGAAGCTATTTGTGAAACTTCTTTCTGTTCTGTGCATTCAACGAACAGAATTGAACCTTACGTTTGATTGAGCGGTTCTGAAACACACTTTCTGTAGAAAATGCAAGTGGACATTAGGAGCGCTAAGAGTCCTATAGCGGAAAAAGGAATATCTTCAAATAAAAACTACACAGAAGCAATCTGTGAAACTTCGTACTGGTCTGTGTATTCAACTAACAGAGTTGAACCTTAGTTTGGATTGAGCTGTTCTGAAACACTCTTTCTGTAGAAAATGCATGTGGAAATTCAGGGCGCTAAGAGGCCTATAGCGGAAAAAAGAATATGTTAAAATAAAAACTACACAGAAGCAATCTGTGAAACTTCTTTCTGTTCTGTGCATTCAGCAAAGAGAGTTGAACCTTACTTTTGATTGAACAGTTCTGAAACACTCCTTCTGTAGAAAATGCAAGTGGACATTCAGAGCGCTAAGAGGCCTATAGCGGTAAAAGGAATGTCTTCAAATAAAAACTACACAGAAGCATTCTGTGAAACTTCTTTCTGTTCTGTGCATTCAACTAACAGATTTGAAGCTTACTTTTGATGGAGCAATTCTGAAACTCTCTTTCTCTAGAAAATGCAAGTGGACATTCATCTCGCTAAGAGGCCTATAGTGGAAAAAGGAATATCTTCAAATAAAAACTACACAGAAGCATCTGTGAAACTTTTTCTGTTCTGTGCATTCAACTAACAGATTTGAACCTTACTTTTGATTCAGTTCTGAAACACTTTTCTGTAGAAAATGCAATGGACATTCAGGGCGCTAAGAGGCCTATGTGGAAAAAGGAATATTTCAAAAAAAAACTACACAGAAGCAATCTGTGAAACTTCTTCTGTCTGTTTTCAACTAACAGAGTTGAACTTACTTTTGATTGAGCAGTTCTGAAACACTCTTTCTGTAGAAAATGCAAGTGGACATTCAGCGCTAAGAGGCCTATAGTGGAAAAAGGAATATCTTCAAAAAAAACTACACAGAAGCAATCTGTGAAACTTCTTTCTGTTCTGTGCATTCAACTAACAGAGTTGAACCTTATTTTGATGAGCAGTTCTGAAACACTCTTTCTGTAGAAAATGCAAGTGGACATTCAGGGCGCTAAGAGGCCTATAGGAAAAAGAATATTTCAAATAAAAACTACACAGAAGCATCTGTGAAATTTTTTTTCTGTGCATTCAACTAACAAGTGAACCTTATTTGATGACAGTTCTGAAACACCTTTCTGTAGAAATGCAAGTGGACATAAGAGGCCATAGTGGAAAAGGAATATCTTCAAATAAAAACTACACAGAAGCATTCTTGAAACTTCTTTCTTTCTGTGCATTCAACTAACAAGTGAACCTTACTTTTGATTGAGCAGTTCTGAACACCTTTCTGTAGAAATGCAAGTGGACATTCGCAGCGCTAAGAGGCAATAGTGGAAAAGGTAATATCTTCAAATAAAACCTACACAAAGCATTCTGTGAAACTTCTTTCAATTCTGTGCTTTCAACTAACAGAGTTGAAACTTAATTTTGATTGAGCAGTTCTGAGACACTGTCTCTGTAGAAAATGCATGTGGACATTCATGGCGCTAACAGGCCTATAGTCGAAAAAGGAATATCTTCAAACAAATACTACACAGAAGCAATCTGTGAAACTTCTTTCAGTTCTGTGCATTCAACTAACAGAGTTGAACCTTAGTTTTGATTGAGCACTTCTGAAACACTCTGTCTGCAGAAAATGCAAGAGAACATTCAGGGCGCTAAGAGGCCTATAGTTGAAAAAGGAATATGTTCAAATAAAAAGTACACAGAAGCAATCTGTGAAACTTCTTACAGTTCTGTGCAATCAACTAATAGAGTTCACCCTTACTTTTGATTGAGCATTTCTGAAACACCCTTTCTGTAGAAAATGCAAGTGGACATTCGGAGCGCTAAGAGGCCTATAGCGGAAAAAAGAATATCTTCAAATAAAAACTAAAGAGAAGCATTCGGTGAAACTTATTTCTGTTCTGTGCATTCAACTAACAGAGTTGAACCTTAGTTTTGATTGAGCAGTTCTGAAACACTCTTTCTGAAGAAAATGCAAGTGGACATTCAGGGCGCTAAGAGGCCAAGGGTGGAAAAAGGAATACCTTCAAATAAAAACCACACAGAAGCAATCTGTGAAACTTCTTACTGTTCTGTGCATTCAACTAACAGAGTTGAACCTTAGTTATTATTGAGCAGTTCTGAAACACTCTTTCTGTAGAAAATGCAAGTGAACATTCAGGGCGATAAGAGGCCTATAGTGGAAAAGGGAATATGTTCAAATAAAAACTACACAGAAGCAATCTGTGAAACTTCTTTCTTTTCTGTGCATTCAACTAACAGAGGTGAACCTTAGTTTATATTGAGCAGTTATGAAACACCCTTTCTGTAGAAAATGCAAGTGGACATTCAGGGCGCTGAGAGGTCTATAGTGGGAAAAGGAATATCATCAAATAAAAACACACAGAACAATCTGTGAACTTCTTCTGTTCTGTGCATTCAACTAACAGAGTGAACCTTAGTTTATTGAGCAGTTTGAACACTCTTTCTGTAGAAAATGCAAGTAACATTCAGGGCGCTAAGAGGCTATAGTTGGAAAAGGAATATCATCAAATAAAAACCACACAGAAGCAATCTGTGAAACTTCTTACTGTTCTGTGCATTCAACTAACAGAGTTGAACCTTAGTTATTATTGAGCAGTTCTGAAACACTCTTTCTGTAGAAAATGCAAGTGAACATTCAGGGCGCTAAGAGGCCTATAGCGGAAAAATAAATATGTTCAAATGAAAACTACACAGAAGCAATGTGTGAAACATCTTACTGTTCTGTACATTCAAATAACAGAGTTTTACCTTAGTTTATATTGAGCAGTTATGAAACACTCTTTCTGCAGAAAATGCAAGTGAACATTCAGGGCGCTATGTGGCCTGTAGTTGAAAACAGTACATGTTCAAATAAAAACTAAAAAGAAGCTATCTGTGAAACTTCTTACAGTTCTGTGCATTCAACTAACAGAGTTCAACCTTAGTTTTGATTGAGCAGTTCTGAAACACCCTTTCTGTAGAAAATGCAAGTGAACATTCAGGGCGCCAGGAGGCCTATAGTTGAAAAAGTTATATGTTCAAATAAAAACTACACAGAAGCAATCTGTGAAACTTCTTACGGTTCTGTTCTTTAAACTAACACAACTGAACCTTAATTTTCATTGAACAGTTCTGAAACACTCTTTCTGTAGAAAATACAAGTGGACATTCATGGCGCTAAGAGGCCTATAGTGGAAAAGGGAATATCTTCAAGCAAAAACTACAAAGAAGCAATCTGTGAAACTTCTTTCTGTTCTGTGCATTCAACTAACAGAGTTGAACCTTAGTTTTGATTGAGCAGTTCTGAAACACTCTTTCTGTATAAAATACAAGTGGACATTCAGGGCGCTAAGAGGCCTATAGTGGAAAAAGGTATAAGTTCAAATAAAAACTACACAGAATATATCTGTGAAACTTCTCTCTGTTCTGTGCACTCAACTAACAGAGTTGAACCTTAGTTTTGATTGAGCAGTTCTGAAACACTCTTTCTGTAGAAAATGCAAGTGGACCATCGGAGCGCTAAAGGCCTATAGCGGAAAAAGTAATATCTTCTAATAAAAACTACACAGAAGCATTCTGTGAAACTTCTTCCTGTTCTGTGCATTCAACTAACAGAGTTTAAACTTACTTTTGATTGAGCAGTTCTGAAACACTCTTTCTGTAGAAAATGCAATTGGACATTCAGGGTGCTAAGAGGCCTATAGTGGAAAAGGAATATTTTCAAATAAAAACTTCACAGAAGTAATCTGTGAAACTTCTTACTGTTCTGTGCATTCAACTAACAGAGTTGAACCTCAGTTTTGATTGAGCAGTTCTGAAACACTCTTTCTGTAGAAAATACAAGTGGACATTCAGGGCGCTAAGAGGACTATAGTGGAAAAAGGAAAAAGTTCACATAAAAACTACACAGAAGCTATCTGTGAAACTTCTCTCTGTTCTGTGCATTCAACTTACGGAGTTGAACCTTACTTTTGATTGAGAAGTTCTGAAACACTCTTTCTGTAGAAAATGCAAGTGGACCATCGGAGCGCTAAGAGGCCTATAGCGGAAAAAGTAATATCTTCATATAAAAACTACACAGAAGCATTCTGTGAAACTTCTTTCTGTTCTGTGCATTCAACTAACAGAGTTTAACCTTACTTTTGATTGAGCAGTTCTGAAACACTCTTTCTGTAGAAAATGCAATTGGACATTCAGGGCGCTAAGTGGCCTATAGTGGAAAAGGAATATTTTCAAATAAAAACTGCCCAGAAGAAATCTGTGAAACTTCTTACTGTTCTGTGCATTCAATTAACAGAGTTGAACCTCAGTTTTGATTGAGCAGTTCTGAAACACTCTTTCTGCAGGAAACACTAGTGGACATTCAGGGCGCTATAAGGACTATAGTGGAAAAAGGAAAAAGTTCACATAAAAACTACACAGAAGCTATCTGTGAAACTTCTCTCTATTCTGTGCATTCAACTAACGGAGTTGAACCTTACTTTTGATTGAGAAGTTCTGAAACACTCTTTCTGTAGAAAATGCAAGTGGACCTTCGGAGCGCTAAGAGGCCTGAAGCGGAAAAAGTAATACCTTCAAATACAAACTACACAGAAGCATTCTGTGAAACTGCTTTCTGTTCTTTGCCTTCATCTAACAGAGTTGAACCTTACTTTTGATTGAGCACTTCTGAAACACACTTTCTATAGAAAATGCATTTGGACATTCAGGAAGCTAAGAGGACTCTAGTGGATAAAGGAATATTTTCAAATAAAAACTGCACAGAAGCAATCTGCGAAACTTCTTACTGTTCTGTGCATTCAACTAAGATAGTTGAACGGTAGTTTTTATTGAGGAGTTCTGAAAAACACTTTCTGTAGAAAATGCAAGTGGACATTCAGGGCGCTGAGAGGCCTATAGTGGGAAAAGGAATATCTTCAATAAAAACCACACAGAAGCAATCTGTGAAACTTCTTATGTTCTGTGCATTCAACTAACAGAGTTGAACCTTAGTTATTATTGAGCAGTTCTGAAACACTCTTTCTGTAGAAAATGCAAGTGAACATTCAGGGCGCTAAGAGGCCTATAGCGGAAAAATGAATATGTTCAAATAAAAACTACACAGAAGCAATCTGTGAAAATTCTTACTGTTCTGTACATTCAACTAACAGAGTTGAACCTTAGTTTATATTGAGCAGTTATGAAACACTCTTTCTGCAGAAAATGCAAGTGAACATTCAGGGCGATAAGAGGCCTATAGTTGAAAAACGTATATCTTCAAATAAAAACTACAAGGAAGCTATCTCTGAAACTTCTTACAGTTCTGTGCATTCAACTAACAGAATTCAACCTTACTTTTGATTGAGCAGTTCTGAAACAGCCTTTCTGTAGAATATGCAAGTGAACATTCAGGGCGCCAAGAGGCCTATAGTTGAAAAAGTTATATGTTCAAATATAAACTACACAGAAGCAATCTGTGAAACTTCTTTCGGTTCTGTTCTTTAAACTAACACAGTTGAACCTTAATTTTGATTGAACAGTTCTGAAACACTCTTTCTGTAGAAAATGCAAGTGGACATTCATGGCGCTCAGAGGCCTATAGTGGAATAGGGAATATCTTCAAACAGAAACTACAAAGAAGCAATCTGTGAACCTTCTTTCTGTTCTGTGCATTCAACTAACAGAGTTGAACCTTAGTTTTGATTGAGCAGTTCTGAAACACTCTTTCTGTAGAAAATGCATGTGGACATTCAAGGCGCTAAGAGGCCCATAGTAGAAAAAGGAATATCTTCAAACAAAAACTACACAGAAGCAATCTGTGAAACTTCTTTCTGTTCTGTGCATTCAACTAACAGAGTTGAAACATACTTTTGATTGAGCAGTTGTGAAACTCTCTTTCTGTAGAAAATGCAAGTGGACATTCGGAGCGCTAAGAGGCCTATAGCGGAAAAAGTAATATCTTCAAATAAAAACTACACATAAGCATTCTGTGAAACTTCTTTCTGTTCTGTGCATTCAACTAAGAGAGTTTAACCTTACTTTTGATTGAGCAGTTCTGAAACACTCTTTCTGTAGAAAATGCAATTGGACATTCAGGGCGCTAAGAGGCCTGTAGTGGAAAAGGAATATTTTCAAATAAAAACTGCACAGAAGAAATCTGTGAAACTTCTTACTGTTCTGTGCACTCAAATAACAGAGTTGAACCTCAGTTTTGATTGAGCAGTTCTGAAACACTCTTTCTGTAGAAAATACAAGTGGACATTCAGGGAGCTAAGAGGCCTATAGTGGAAAAAGAAATAAGTTCAAATAAAAACTACACAGAAGATATCTGTGAAACTTCTCTCTGTTCTGTGTATTCAACTAACAGAGTTGAACCTTAGTTTTGATTGAGCAGTTCTGAAACACTCTTTCTGTAGAAAATGCAAGTTGACATTCATGGCGCTAAGAGGCCGATAGTAGAAAAAAGAATATTTTCAAACAAAAACTACACAGAAGCATTCTGTGAAACTTCTTTCTGTTCTTTGCATTCATCTAACAGAGTTGAACCTTACTTTTTATTGAGCACTTCTGAAACACCCTTTCTATAGAAAATGCAATTGGACATTCAGGGAGCTGAGAGGCCTATAGTGGAAAAAGGAATTTTTCAAATAAAAACTGCACAGAAGCAATCTGCGAAACTTCTTACTGTTCTTTGCATTCAACTAACATAGTTGAACGGTAGTTTTTATTTTGCAGTTCTGAAACACTCTTTCTGTAGAAAATGCAAGTGGACATTCAGGGCGCTGAGAGGCCTATAGTGGGAAAAGTAATATCATCAAATAAAAACCACACAAAAGCAATCTGTGAAACTTCTTACTGTTCTGTGCATTCAACTAACAGAGTTGAACCTTAGTTATTATTGAGCAGTACTGAGACACTTTTTCTGTAGAAAATGCAAGTGAACATTCAGGGCGCTAAGAGGCGTATATCGGAAAAATGAATATATCCAAATATAAACTACACAGAATCAATCTGTGAAACTTCTTACTGTTCTGTGCATTCAACTAACAGAGTTGAACCTTAGATTATATTGAGCAGTTATGAAACACTCTTTCTGCAGAAAATGCAAATGAATATTCAGGGCGCTAAGAGGCCTATAGTTGAAAAAGGAATATGTTCAAATAAAAACTACAAAGAAGCTATCTGTGAAACTTCTTACAGTTCTGTGCATTCAACTAACAGAGTTCAACCTTACTTTTGATTGAGCAGTTCTGAAACACCCTTTCTGGTGAATATGCAAGTGGACATTCAGGGCGCTAAAATGCCTATGGTGGAAAAAGGAATACATTCAAATAAAAACTACACAGAAGCAATCTGTGAAACATCTTACGGTTCTGTTCTTTAAACTAACACAGTTGAATCTTAATTTTGATTGAACAGTTCTGAAACACTCTTTCTGTAGAAAATGCAAGTGGACATTCTTGGCGCTAAGAGGCCTATACTGGAAAAGGGAATATCTTCAAACAAAAACTACAAAGAAGCAATCTGTGAAACTTCTTTCTGTTCTGTGCATTTAACTAACAGAGTTGAACCTTAGTTTTGATTGAGCAGTTCTGAAACACTCTTTCTGTATAAAATACAAGTGGACATTCAGGGCGCTAAGAGGCATATAGTGGAAAAAGGAATAAGTTCAAATAAAAACTACACAGAAGATATCTGTGAAACTTCTCTCTGTTCTGTGCATTCAACTAACACAGTTGAACCTTAGTTTTGATTGAGCAGTTCTGAAACACTCTTTCTGTAGAAAATGGAAGTGGACATTCATGGCGCTAAGAGGCCCATAGTAGAAAAAGGAATATCTTCAAACAAAAACTACACAGAAGCAATCTGTGAAACTTCTTTCTGTTCTGTGCATTCAACTAACAGAGCTGAAACTTACTTTTGATTGAGCAGTTCTGAAACACTCTTTCTGTAGAAAATGCAAGTGGACCTTCGGAGCACTAAGAGGCCTACAGCGGAAAAAGTAATATCTTCAAATAAAAACTACACAGAAGCATTCTGTGAAACTTCTTACTGTGCTGTGCATTCAACTAACAGAGTTTAACCTTACTTTTGATTGAGCAGTTCTGAAACACTCTTTCTGTAGAAAATGCAATTTGACATTCGGGGCGCTAAGAGGCCTATTGTGGAAAAGGAATATTTTCAAATAAAAACTGCACAGAAGCAATCTGTGAAACTTCTTACTGTTCTGTACATTCAACTAACAGAGTTGAACCTCAGTTTTTATTGAGCAGTTCTGAAACACTCTATCTGTAGAAAATACAAGTGGACATTCCGGACGCTAAGAGGACTATAGTGGAAAAAGGAAAAAGTTCACATAAAAACTACACAGAAGCTATCTGTGAAACTTCTCTCTGTTCTGTGCATTCAACTAACGGAGTTGAAACTTACTTTTGATTGAGAAGTTCTGAAACACTCTTTCTGTAGAAAATGCAAGTGGACATTCGGAGCGCTAAGAGGCCTATAGCGGAAAAAGTAATAGCTTCAATTACAAACTACACAGAAGCATTCTGTGAAACTTCTTTCTGTTCTTTGCATTCATCTAACAGATTTGAACCTTACTTTTGATTGAGCACTTCTGAAACACCCTTTCTATAGAAAATGCAATTGGACATTCAGGGAGCTAAGAGGCCTATAGTGGAAAAAGGAATATTTTCAAATAAAAACTGCACAGAAGCAATCTGTGAAACATCTTACTGTTCTGTGCATTCAACTAAAATAGTTGAACAGTAGTTTTTATTGAGCAGCTCTGAAACACTCTTTCTGTAGAAAATGCAAGTGGACATTCAGGGCGCTGAGAGGCCTATAGTGGGAAAAGGAATATCTTCAAATAAAAACCACACAGAAGCATTCTGTGAAACTTCTTTCTGTTCTGTGCATTCAACTAAGAGAGTTGAACCTTTGTTATTATTGAGCAGTTCTGAAACACTCTTTCTGTAGAAAATGCAATTGAACATTCAGGGCGCTAAGAGGCCTATAGTTGAAAAAGGAATATGTTCAAATAAAAACTACAAAGAAGCTATCTGTGAAACTTCTTACAGTTCTGTGCATTCAACTAACAGATTTCAACCTTACTTTTGATTGAGCAGTTCTGAAACACCCTTTCTGTAGAATATGCAAGTGGACATTCAGGGCGCTAAGATGCCTATGGTGGAAAAAGGAATACATTCAAATAAAAACTACACAGAAGCAAACTGTGAAACATCTTACGGTTCTGTTCTTTAAACTAACACAGTTGAACCTTAATTTTGATTGAACAGTTCTGAAACACTCTTTCTGTAGAAAATGCAAGTGGACATTCATGGCGCTAAGAGGCCTACAGTGTAAAAGGGAATATCTTTAAACAAAAACAACAAAGAAGCAATCTGTGAAACTTCTTTCTGTTCTGTGCATTCAACTAACAGAGTTGAACCATTGTTTTGATTGAGTAGTTCTGAAACACTCTTTCTGTAGAAAATCCAATGGACATTCAGGGCGCTAAGAGGCCTATAGTGGAAAAAGGATAAGTTCAAATAAAAACTACACAGAAGATATCTGTGAAACCTCTCTCTGTTCTGTGCATTCAACTAACAGAGTTGAACCTTAGTTTTGATTGAGCAGTTCTGAAACACACTTTCTATAGAAAATGCAAGTGGACATTCATGGCGCTAGGAGGCGCAGAGTAGAAAAAGGAATATCTTCAAACAAAAACTACACAGAATCAATCTGTGAAACTTCTTTCTGTTCTGTGCATTCAACTAACGGAGTTGAAACTTACTTTTGATTGAGAAGTTCTGAAACACTCTTTCTGTAGAAAATGCAAGTGGACATTCGGAGCGCTAAGAGGCCTACAGCGGAAAAAGTAATATCTTCAAATAAAAACTACACAGAAGCATTCTGTTAAACTTCTTTCTGTTCTGTGCATTCAACTAACAGAGTTTAACCTTACTTTGATTGAGCAGTTCTGAAACACTCTTTCGGTAGAAAATGCAATTGGACATTTGGGGCGCTAAGAGGCCTATTGTGGAAAAGGAATATTTTCAAATAAAAACTGCACAGAAGGAATCTGTGAAACTTCTTACTGTTCTGTGCATTCAACTAACAGAGTTGAACCTCAGTTTTGATTGAGCAGTTCTGAAATACTCTTTCTGTAGAAAATACAAGTGGACATTCAGGGCGCTAAGAGGACTATAGTGGAAAAAGGGAAAAGTTCACATAAAAACTACACAGAAGCTGTCTGTGAAACTTCTCTCTGTTCTGTCCATTCAACTAACGGAGTTGAACCTTACTTTTGATTGAGAAGTTCTGAAACACTCTTTCTGTAGAAAATGCAAGTGGACATTCGGAGCGCTAAGAGGCCTGTAGCCGAAAAAGTAATACCTTCAAATACAAACTACACAGAAGCATTCTGTGAAACTTCTTTCTGTTCTTTGCATTCATCTAACAGAGTTGAACCTTACTTTTGATTGAGCACTTCTGAAACACAATTTCTATAGAAAATGCAATTGGACATTCAGCTAGCTAAGAGGCCTATAGTGGAAAAAGGAATATTTTCCAATAAAAACTGCACAAAGGCAATCTGTGAAACTTCTTTCTCTTCTGTGCATTCAACTAACAGATTTGAACCCTACTTTTGATTGAGCAGTTCTGAAACACTCTTTCTGTATAAAATGCAAGTGGACCTTCGGAACGCTAAGGGGCCTATAGCGGAAAAAGTAATATCTTCAAATAAAAACTACACGGAAGCATTCTGTGAAACTTCTTTCTCTTCTGTGCATTCAACTAACATAGTTGAACGGAATTTTTTATTGAGCAGTTCTGAAACTCTCTTTCTGTAGAAAATGCAAGTGGACATTCAGGGCGCTCAGAGGCCTATAGTGGGAAAAGGAATATCTTCAAATAAAAAGCACACAGAAAAAATGTGTGAAACTTCTTACTGTTCTGTGCATTCAACTAACTGATTTGAACCTCAGTTTTTATTGAGCAGTTCTGAAACACTCTTTCTGTAGAAAATGCAAGTGTACATTCAGGGCGCTAAGAGGCCTATAGTTGAAAAAGTTATATGTTCAAATAAAAACTACAAAGAAGCTATCTGTGAAACTTCTTACAGTTCTGTGCATTCAACTAACAGAGTTCAACCTTACTTTTGATTGAGCAGTTCTGAAACACCCTTTCTATAGAAAATGCAATTGGACATTCAGGGAGCTAAGAGGCCTATGGTGGAAAAAGGAATACCTTCAAATAAAAACTACACAGAAGCAATCTGTGAAACTTCTTACAGTTCTGTTCTTTAAACTAACACAGTTGAACCTTAATTTTGATTGAACAGTTCTGAAACACTCTTTCTGTAGAAAATGCAAGTGGACCTTCGGAGCGCTAAGAGGCCTATAGTGGGAAAAGTAATATCTTCAAATAAAAACCACACAGAAGCAATCTGTGAAACTTCTTTCTGTTCTGTGAATTCAACTAACAGATTTGAACCTTAGTTATTATTGAGCAGTCCTGAAACACTCTTTCTGCAGGATATGCAAGTGAACATTCAGGGCGCTAAGAGGCCTATAGTTGAAAAAGGAATACCTTCAAGTAAAAACTACAAAGAATGTATCTGTGAAACTTCTTACATTTGTGTGCATTCAACTAACAGAGTTCAACCTTACTTTGGTTGAGCAGTTCTGAAACACCCTTGCCATAGAAAATGCAAGTGGACATTCAGGGCGCTAAGAGGCCTATAGTGGAAAAAGTAATACCTTCAAATAAAAACTACACAGAAGCAATCTGTGAAACTACTTACGGTTCTGTTCTTTAAACTAACACAGTTGAACCTTAATTTTGATTGAACAGTTCTGAAACACTCTTTCTGTAGAAAATGCAAGTGGACATTCATGGCGCTAAGAGGCCCATAGTACAAAAAGGAATATCTTCAAACAAAAACTACACAGAAGCAATCTGTGAAACTTCTTTCTGTTCTGTGCATTCAACTAGAAGAGTTGAACCTTACTTTTGATTGACCAGTTCTGAAACACTCTTTCTGTAGAAAATGCAAGTGGACATTCAGGGCGCTGAGAGGCCTATAGTGGGAAAAGCAATATCTTAAAATAAAAACCAAACAGAAGCAATCTGTGAAACTTCTTACTGTTCTGTGCATTCAACTAACAGCGTTGAACCTTAGTTTGAATTGAGCAGTTCTGAAACACTCTTTCTGTAGAAAATGCAAGTGAACATTCAGGGCGCTAAGAGGCCTATAGCGGAAAAATAAGTATGTTCAAATAAAAACTACACAGAAGCAATCTGTGAAACTTCTTACTGTTCTGTGCATTCAACTAACAGAGTTGAACCTTAGTTTATATTGAGCAGTTATGAAACACTCTTTCTGAAGAAAATGCAAGTGAACATTCAGGGCGCTAAGTGGCCTATATTTGAAAAAGGTATATGTTCAAATAAAAACTACAAAGAAGCTATCTGTGTAACTTCTTACAGTTCTGTGCATTCAACTAACAGAGTTCAACCTTACTTTTGATTGAGCAGTTCTGAAAGCCCCTTTCTGTAGAAAATGCAAGTGGATATTCAGGGCGCTAAGAGGCCTATGGTGGAAAAAGGAATACCTTCAAATAAAAACTACACAGAAGCAATCTGTGAAACTTCTTACGGTTCTGTTCTTTAAACTAACACAGTTGAACCTTAATTTTGTTTGAGCAGTTCTGAAACACTCTTTCTGTAGAAAATGCAAGTGGACATCCATGGTGCTAAGAGGCCTATAGTGGAAAAGGGAATATCTTCAAACAAAAACTACAAAGAAGCAATCTGTGAAACTACTTTATGTTCTGTGCATTCAACTAACAGAGTTGAACCTTAGTTTTGATTGAGCAGTTCTGAAACACTCTTTCTGTAGAAAATAAAAGGGGACATTCAGGGCGCTAAGAGGCCTATAGAGGAAAAAGAAATAAGTTCAAATAAAAACTGCACAGAAGAAATCTGTGAAACTTCTTACTGTTCTGTGCATTCAACTAACAGAGTTGAACCTCAGTTTTGATTGAGCAGTTCTGAAACACTCTTTCTGTAGAAAATACAAGTGGACATTCAGGGCGCTAAGAGGACTATAGTGGAAAAAGGAAAAAGTTCACCTAAAAACTACACAGAAGCTATCTGTGAAACTACCCTCTGTTCTGTGCATTCAACTAACGGAGTTGAACCTTACTTTTGATTGAGAAGTTCTGAAACATTCTTTCTGTAGAAAATGCAAGTGGACCTTCGGAGCGCTAAGAGGCCTATAGCGAAACAAGTAATACCTTCAAATACAAACTGCACAGAAACATTCTGTGAAACTTCTTTCTGTTCTTTGCATTCATCTAACAGAGTTGAACCTTACTTTTGATTGAGCACTTCTGAAACACCCTTTCTATAGAAAATGCAATTGGACATTCAGGGAGCTAAGAGGCCTATAGTGGAAAAAGTAATATTTTCAAATAAAAACTGCACAGAAGCAATCTGAAAAATTTCTTACTGTTCTGTGCATTCAACTAACATACTTGAACGGTAGTTTTTATTGAGTAGTTCTGAAACAAACTTTCTGTAGAAAATGCAAGTGGACATTCAGGGCGCTGAGAGGCCTATAGTGGGAAAAGGAATATCTTCAAATAAAAACAACACAGAAGCAATCTGTGAAACTTCTTACTGTTCTGTGCATTCAACTAAAAGAGTTGAACCTTAGTTGTTATTGAGCAGTTCTGAAACACTCTTTCTCTAGAAAATGCAAGTGAACATTCAGGGCGCTAAGAGACATATAGCGGAAAAATGAATATGTTCAAATAAAAACTACACAGAATCAATCTGTGAAACTTCTTACTGTTCTGTGCATTCAACTAACAGAGTTGAACCTTAGTTTATATTGAGCAGTTCTGAAACACTCTTTCTGTAGAAAAGGCAAGTGAACTTTCAGGGCGATAATAGGCCTATAGTTGAAAAAGGTATATGTCCAAATAAAAACTACAAAGAAGATATCTTTGAAACTTCTTACAGTTCTGTGCATTCAACTAACAGAGTTCAACCTTACTTTTGATTGAGCAGTTCTGAAACACCCTTTCTGTAGAAAATGCAAGTGGACATTCAGGGCGCTTAGAGGCCTATTGTGGAAAAAGGAATACCTTCAAATAAAAACTACACAGAAGCAATCTGTGAAACTTCTTACGGTTCTGTTCTTTAAACTAACACAGTTGAACCTTAATTTTGAATGAACAGTTCTGAAAAACTCTTTCTGTAGAAAATGCAAGTGGACAATCATGGCACTAAGAGGCCTATAGTGGAAAAGGGAATGACTTCAAACAAAAACTACAAAGAAGCAATCTGTGAAACTTCTTTCTGTTCTGTGCATTCAACTAACAGAGTTGAACCTTATTTTGATTGAGCAGTTCTGAAACACTCTCTCTGTAGATAATACAAGTGGACATTCAGGGAGCTAAGAGGCCTATAGTGGAAAAAGAAATAAGTTCAAATAAAAACTACACAGAAGATATCTGTGAAACTTCTCTCTGTTCTGTGCATTCAACTAACAGTGTTGAACCTTAGTTTTGATTGAGCAGTTCTGAAACACTCTTTCTGTCGAAAATACAAGTGGACATTCAGGGCGCTAAGAGGACTAAACTGGAAAAAGTAAAAATTCACATAAAAACTACACAGAAGCTATCTGTGAAACTTCTCTCTGTTCTGGGCATTCAACTATCGGAGTTGAAACTTACTTTTTATTGAGTAGTTCTGAAACACTCTTTCTGTAGAAAATGCAAGTGGACATTCATGGCACTAAGAGGCCCATAGTAGAAAAAGGAATATTTTCAAACAAAAACTACACAGAAGCAATCTGTGAAACTATTTTCTGTTCTGTGCATTCATCTAACAGAGTTGAACATTACTTTTGATTGAGCAGGTCTGAAACACTCTTTCTGTAGATAATGCAAGTGGACCTTCGGAGCGCTAAGAGGCCTATAGCGGAAAAAGTAATATCTTCAAATAAAAACTACACAGAAGCATTCTGTGAAACTTCTTTCTGTTCTGTGCTTTCAACTAACAGAGTTTAACCTTACTTTTGATTGAGCAGTTCTGAAACACTCTTTCTGTAGAAAATGCAATTGGACATTCAGGGAGCTAAGAGGCCTATAGTGGAAAAAGGAATATTTTCAAATAAAAACTGCACAGAAGCAATCTGCGAAACTTCTTACTGTTCTGTGCATTCAACTAACAGTGTTGAACGGTAGTTTTGATTGAGCAGTTCTGAAGCACACTTTCTGTAGAAAATGCAAGTGGACATACCAGGCGCTGAGAGGCCTATACTGGGAAAAGGAATATCTTCAAATAAAAACCACACGGAAGCAATCTGTGAAACTTCTTACTGTTCTGTGCACTCAACTAACAGAGTTGAACCTTAGTTATTATTGAGCAGTTCTGAAACACTCTTTCTGTAGAAAATGCAAGTGAACATTCAGGGTGCTAAGAGGCCTATAGCGGAAAAATGAATATGTTCAAATAAAAACTACACAGAAGCAATCTGTGAAACTTCTTACTGTTCTGTGCATTCAACTAACAGAGTTGAACCTTAGTTTATATTGAGCAGTTATGAAACACACTTTCTGCATAAAATGCAAGTGAACATTCAGGGCGCTAAGAGGCCTATATTTGAAAAAGGTATATGTTCAAATAAAAACTACAAAGAAGCTATCTGTGAAACTTCTTACAGTTCTGTGCATTCAACTAACAGAGTTCAACCTTACCTTTGATTGAGCAGTTCTGAAACACCCTTTCTGTAGAAAATGCAAGTGGATATTCAGGGCGCTAAGAGGCCTATGGTGGAAAAAGGAATACCTTCAAATAAAAACTACACAGAAGCAATCTGTGAAACTTCTTATGGTTCCGTTCTTATACTAACCCTGTTGAACCTTAATTTTGATTGAACAGTTCTGAAACACTCTTTCTGTAGAAAATGCAAGCGGACATTCATGGCGCTAAGAGGCCTATAGTGTAAAAGGGAATATCTTCAAACAAAAACTACAAAGAAGCAATCTGTGAAACTTCTTTCTGTTCTGTGCATTCAACTAACAGAGTTGAACTTTAGTTTTGATTGAGCAGCTCTGAAACACTCTTCTGTAGCAAATACAAGTGGACTTTCAGGGCGCTAAGATGCCTATATTGGAAAAAGGAATAAGGTCAAATAAAAACTACACAGAAGATATCTGTGAAACTTCTCTCTGTTCTGTGCATTCAACTAACAGAGTTGATACTTACTTTTGATTGAGCAGTTCTGAAACACTCTTTCTGTAGAAAATGCAAGTGGACCTTCAGAGCGCAAAGTGGCCTATAGCGGAAAAAGTAATATCTTCAAATAAAAACTACACAGAAGATATCTGTGAAATTTCTCTCTGTTCTGTGCATTGAACTAACAGTGTTGAACCTTAGTTTTGATTGAGCAGTTCTGAAACACTCATTCTGTAGAAAATACAAGTGGACATTCAGGGCGCTAAGAGGACTATAGTGGAAAAAGGAAAAAGTTCACATAAAAACTACACAGAATCTGTCTGTGAAACTTCTCTCTCTTCTGTGCATTCAACTAACGGAGTTGAACCTTAGTTTTGATTGAGAGGTTCTGAAACACTCTTTCTGTAGAAAATTCAAGTGGACCTTCCCAGCGCTAAGAGGCCTATAGCGGAAAAAGGAATACCTTCAAATACAAACTACACAGAAGCATTCTGTGAAACTTCTTTCTGTTCTTTGCATTCGTCTAACAGAGTTGAAACTTACTTTTCATTGAGCAATTCTGAAACACCCTTTCTATAGAAAATGCAATTGGATATTCAGGGAGATAAGAGGCCTATAGTGGAAAAAGGAATATTTTCAAATAAAAACTGCACAGAAGCAATCTGCGAAGCTTCTTACTGTTCTGTGCATTCAACTAACATAGTTGACCCTTAGTTTATATGGAGCAGTTATGAAACACTCTTTCTGCAGAAAATGCAAGTGAACATTCAGGGCGCTAAGAGGCCTATAGTTGAAAAAGGTATATGTTCAAATAAAAACTACAAAGAAGCTATCTCTGAAATTTCTTACAGTTCTGTGCATTCAACTAACAGAGTTCAACCTTACTTTGATTGAGCAGTTCTGAAACACCCTTTCTGTGGAAAATGCAACTGGACATTCAGGGCGCTAAGAGGCCTATGGTGGAAAAAGGACTACCTTCAAATAAAAACTACACAGAAGCAATCTGTTAAACTACTTACGGTTCTGTTCTTTAAACTAACACAGTTGAACCTTAATTTTGATTGAACAGTTCTGAAACACTCTTTCTGTAGTAAATGCAAGTGGACATTCATGGAGCTAAGAGGCCTATAGTGGAAAAGGGAATATCTTCAAACAAAAACTACAAAGAAGCAATCTCTGAAACTACTTTCTGTTCTGTGCATTCAACTAACAGATTTGAACCGTAGTTTTGATTGAGCAGTTCTGAAACACTCATTCTGTAGAAAATACAAGTGGACATTCAGGGCACTAAGAGGCCTGTAGTGGAAAAAGGAATAAGTTCAAATAAAAACTACACAGAAGATATCTGTGAAACTTCTCTCTGTTCTGTGCATTCAACTAACAGAGTTGAACCTTAGTTTTGATTGAGCAGTTCTGAAACACTCTTTCTGTAGAAAATACAAGTGGACATTCAGGGCGCTAAGAGGACTATAGTGGAAAAAGGAAAAAGTTCACATAAAAACTACACAGAAGCTATCTGTGAAAATTCTCTCTGTTCTGTGCATTCAACTAACGGAGTTGAACCTTACATTTGTTTGAGATGTTCTGAAACATTCTTTCTGTAGAAAATGCAAGTGGAAATTCGGAGCGCTCAGAGGCCTATAGCGGAAACAGAAATACCTTCACATACAAACTACACAGAAGCATTCTGTGAAACTTCTTTCTGTTCTTTGCATTCATCTAACAGATTTGAACCTTACTTTTGTTTGAGCCCTTCTGAAACACCCTTTCTATAGAAAATGCAATTGGACATTCAGGGAGCTAAGAGGCCTATAGTGGAAAAAGGAATATTTTCATATAAAAACGGCACAGAAGCAATCTGCGAAACTTCTTACTGTTCTGTGCATTCAACTAACAGTGTTGAACGGTAGTTTTTATTGAGCAGTTCTGAAACACACTTTCTGTAGAAAATGCAAGTGGACATACCAGGCGCTGAGAGGCCTATCCTGGGAAAATGAATATCTTCAAATAAAAACCACACGGAAACAATCTGTGAAACTTCTTACTGTTCTGTGCACTCAACTAACAGAGTTGAACCTTAGTTATTATTGAGCAGTTCGGAAACACTCTTTCTGTAGAAAATGCAAGTGAACATTCAGGGTGCTAAGAGGCCTATAGCGGAAAAATGAATATGTTCAAATAAAAACTACACAGAAGCAATCTGTGAAACTTCTTACTGTTCTGTGCATTCAACTAACAGAGTTGAACCTTAGTTTATATTGAGCAGTTATGAAACACACTTTCTGCATAAAATGCAAGTGAACATTCAGGGCGCTAAGAGGCCTATATTTGAAAAAGGTATATGTTCAAATAAAAACTACAAAGAAGCTATCTGTGAAACTTCTTACAGTTCTGTGCATTCAACTAACAGAGTTCAACCTTACCTTTGATTGAGCAGTTCTGAAACACCCTTTCTGTAGAAAATGCAAGTGGATATTCAGGGCGCTAAGAGGCCTATGGTGGAAAAAGGAATACCTTCAAATAAAAACTACAAAGAAGCAATCTGTGAAACTTCTTATGGTTCCGTTCTTATACTAACACTGTTGAACCTTAATTTTGATTGAACAGTTCTGAAACACTCTTTCTGTAGAAAATGCAAGTGGACATTCATGGCGCTAAGAGGCCTATAGTGTAAACGGGAATATCTTCAAACAAAAACTACAAAGAAGCAATCTGTGAAACTTCTTTCTGTTCTGTGCATTCAACTAACAGAGTTGAACTTTAGTTTTGATTGAGCAGCTCTGAAACACTCTTCTGTAGCAAATACAAGTGGACTTTCAGGGCGCTAAGATGCCTATATTGGAAAAAGGAATAAGGTCAAATAAAAACTACACAGAAGATATCTGTGAAACTTCTCTCTGTTCTGTGCATTCAACTAACAGAGTTGATACTTACTTTTGATTGAGCAGTTCTGAAACACTCTTTCTGTAGAAAATGCAAGTGGACATTCATTGTGCTAAGAGGCCCATAGTAGAAAAAGAAATATCTTCAAACAAAAACTACACAGAAGCAATCTGTGAAATTTCTTTCTGTTCTGTGCATTCAACTAACAGAGTTGAACCTTACTTTTGATTGAGCAGTTCTGAAACACTCTTTCTGTAGTAAATGCAAGTGGACCTTCAGAGCGCAAAGTGGCCTATAGCGGAAAAAGTAATATCTTCAAATAAAAACTACACAGAAGATATCTGTGAAACTTCTCTCTGTTCTGTGCATTCAACTAACAGTGTTGAACCTTAGTTTTGATTGAGCAGTTCTGAAACACTCTTTCTGTAGAAAATACAAGTGGACATTCAGGGCGCTAAGAGGACTATAGTGGAAAAAGGAAAAAGTTCACATAAAAACTACACAGAATCTGTCTGTGAAACTTCTCTCTCTTCTGTGCATTCAACTAACGGAGTTGAACCTTAGTTTTGATTGAGAGGTTCTGAAACACTCTTTCTGTAGAAAATGCAAGTGGACCTTCCCAGTGCTAAGAGGCCTATAGCGGAAAAAGTAATACCTTCAAATACAAACTACACAGAAGCATTGTGTGAAACTTCTTTCTGTTCTTTGCATTCGTCTAACAGAGTTGAAACTTACTTTTCATTGAGCAATTCTGAAACACCCTTTCTATAGAAAATGCAATTGGATATTCAGGGAGATAAGAGGCCTATAGTGGAAAAAGGAATATTTTCAAATAAAAACTGCACAGAAGCAATCTGCGAAGCTTTTACTGTTCTGTGCATTCAACTAACATAGTTGAACCTTAGTTTATATGGAGCAGTTATGAAACACTCTTTCTGCAGAAAATGCAAGTGAACATTCAGGGCGCTAAGAGGCCTATAGTTGAAAAAGTTATATGTTCAAATAAAAACTACAAAGAAGCTATCTCTGAAATTTCTTACAGTTCTGTGCATTCAACTAACAGAGTTCAACCTTACTTTGATTGAGCAGTTCTGAAACACCCTTTCTGTGGAAAATGCAACTGGACATTCAGGGCGCTAAGAGGCCTATGGTGGAAAAAGGAATACCTTCAAATGAAAACTACACAGAAGCAATCTGTGAAAGTACTTACGGTTCTGTTCTTTAAACTAACACAGTTGAACCTTAATTTTGATTGAACAGTTCTGAAACACTCTTTCTGTAGTAAATGCAAGTGGACATTCATGGCGCTAAGAGGCCTATAGTGGAAAAGGGAATATCTTCAAACAAAAACTACAAAGAAGCAATCTCTGAAACTACTTTCTGTTCTGTGCATTCAACTAACAGATTTGAACCGTAGTTTTGATTGAGCAGTTCTGAAACACTCATTCTGTAGAAAATACAAGTGGACATTCAGGGCGCTAAGAGGCCTGTAGTGGAAAAAGGAATAAGTTCAAATAAAAACTACACAGAAGATATCTGTGAAACTTCTCTCTGTTCTGTGCATTCAACTAACAGAGTTGAACCTTAGTTTTGATTGAGCAGTTCTGAAACACTCTTTCTGTAGAAAATACAAGTGGACATTCAGGGCGCTAAGAGGACTATAGTGGAAAAAGGAAAAAGTTCACATAAAAACTACACAGAAGGTATCTGTGAAAATTCTCTCTGTTCTGTGCATTCAACTAACGGAGTTGAACCTTACTTTTGATTGGGCAGTTCTGAAACACTCTTTCTGTAGAAAATGCAAGTGGACCTTCGGAACGCTAAGAAGCCTATAGCGGAAAAAGAAATATTTTCAAATAAAAATTACAGAGAAGCATTCTGTGAAACTTCTTTCTGTTCTGTGCATTCAACTAACAGAGTTGAACCTTACTTTTGATTGAGCAGTTCTGAAACACTCTTTCTGTAGAAAATGTAAGTGGACCTTCGGAGCGCTAAGACGCCTATAGCGGAAAAAGTAATATCTTAAAATAAAAACTATACAGAAGCATTCTGTGAAACTTCTTCCTGTTCTGTGCATTCAACTAACAGAATTTAACCTTACTTTTGATTGAGCAGTTCTGAAACACTCTTTCTGTAGAAAATGCAATTGGACATTCAGGGCGCTAAGAGGCCTATAGTGGAAAAGGAATATTTTCAAATAAAAACTGCACAGAAGAAATCTGTGAAGCTTCGTACTGTTCTGTGCATTCAACTAACAGAGTTGAACCTCAGATTTGATTGAGCAGTTCTGAAACACTCTTTCAGTAGAAAATACAAGTGGACATTCTGGGCGCTAAGAGGACTATAGTGGAAAAAGGAAAAAGTTCACATAAAAACTACACAGAAGCAATCTGTGAAACTTCTCTCTGTTCTGTGCATTCAACTAACGGAGTTGAATCTTACTTTTGATTGAGAAGTTCTGAAACACTATTTTTGTAGAAAATGCAAGTGGACTTTGGAGCGCTAAGAGGCCTATAGCGGAAAAAGTTATAACTTCAAATAAAAACTACACTGAAGCATTCTGTGAAACTTCTTTCTGATCTTTGCATTCATCTAACAGAGTTGAACCTTACTTTTGATTGAGCACTTCTGAAACAAACTTTCTATAGAAAGTGCAATTGGACATTCAGGGAGCTAAGAGGCCTATAGTGGAAAAAGTAATATTTTCAAATAAAAACTGCACAGAAGCAATCTGCGAAACTTCTTACTGTTCTGTTCATTCAACTAACAGAGTTGAATGGTAGTTTTTATTGAGCAGTTATGAAACACCCTTTCTGTAGAAAATGCAAGTGGACATTCAGGGCGCTGACAGGCCTATAGTGGGAAAAGGAATATCTTCAAATAAAAACCACACAGAAGCAATCTGTGAAACTTCTTACTGTCCTGTGCATTCAACTAACAGAGTTGAACCTTAGTTATTATTGAGCAGTTCTGAAACACTCTTTCTGTAGAAAATGCAAGTGAACATTCAGGGCGCTAAGAGGACTATAGCGGAAAAATGAATATGTTCAAATAAAAACTACACAGAAGCAATCTGTGAAATTTCTTACTGTTCTGTGCATTCAACTAACAGAGTTGAACCTTAGTTTATATTGAGCAGTTATGAAACACTCTTTCTGCAGAAAATGCAAGTGAACATTCTGGGCGCTAAGAGGCCTATAGTTGAAAAAGGTATATGTTCAAATAAAAACTACAAAGAAGCTATCTCTGAAACTTCTTACAGTTCTGTGCATTCAACTAACAGAGTTCAACGTTCCTTTTGATTCAGCAGTTCTGAAACACCCTTTCTGTAGAAAATGCAAGTGGACATTCAGGGCGCTAAGAGGCCTGTTGTGGAAAAAGGAATAAGTTCAAATAAAAACTACACAGAATATTTTTGTGAAACTTCTCTCTGTTCTGTGCATTCAACTAACAGAGTTGAAACATAGTTTTGATTGAGCAGTTCTGAAACACTCTTTCTGTAAAAAATGCAAGTGGACATTCATGGCCCTAAGGGTCCCATAGTAGTAAAAGTAATATCTTCAAACAAAAACTACACAGAAGCAAACTGCGAAATTTCTTTCTGTTCTGTGCATTCAACTAACAGAGTTGAACCTTACTTTTGATTGAGCAGTTCTGAAACACTCTTTCTGTAGAAAATGCAATTGGACCTTTGGAGCGCTAAGAGGCCTACAGCGGAAAAATTAATATCTTCAAATAAAAACTACACAGAAGCATTCTGTGAAACTTCTTTCTGTTCTGTGCTTTCAACTAACAGAGTTTAACGTCACTTTTGATTGAGCAGTTCTGAAACACTCTTTCTGTCGAAAATGCAATTTGACATTCGGGGCGCTAAGAGGCCTATAGAGGAAAAAGGAATATTTTCAATTAAAACTACACAGAAGCAATCTGCAAAACTTCTTACTGTTCTGTGCATTCAACTAACACTGTTGAACGGTACTTTTGATTGAGCAGTTATGAAACACTCTTTCTGTAGAAAATGCAAGTGGACATTCAGGGCGCTAAGAGGCCTATAGTGGAAAAAGGAATACCTTCAAATAAAAACTACACAGAAGCAATCTGTGAAACTTATTTCGGTTCTGTTCTTTAAACTAACACAGTTGAACCTTAATTTTGATTGAACAGTTCTGAAACAATCTTTCTGTAGAAAATGCAAGTGGACATTCATGGCGCTCAGAGGCCAATAGTGGAAAAGGGAATATCTTCAAACAAAAACTACAAAGAAGCAATCTGTGAAACTTCTTTCTGTTCTGTGCATTCAACTAACAGAGTTGAACCTTACTTTTGATTGAGCAGTTCTGAAACACTCTTTCTGTAGAAAATGGAAGTGGACCTTCGGAGCGCTAAGACGCCTATAGCGGAAAAATTAATATCTTAAAATAAAAACTATACAGAAGCATTCTGTGAAACTTCTTCCTGTTCTGTGCATTCAACTAACAGAATTTAACCTTACTTTTGATTGAGCAGTTCTGAAACACTCTTTCTGTAGAAAATGCAATTGGACATTCAGGGCGCTAAGAGGCCTATAGTGGAAAAGGAATATTTTCAAATAAAAACTGCACAGAAGAAATCTGTGAAGCTTCGTACTGTTCTGTGCATTCAACTAACAGAGTTGAACCTCAGATTTGATTGAGCAGTTCTGAAACACTCTTTCAGTAGAAAATACAAGTGGACATTCAGGGCGCTAAGAGGACTATAGTGGAAAAAGGAAAAAGTTCACATAAAAACTACACAGAAGCAATCTGTGAAACTTCTCTCTGTTCTGTGCATTCAACTAACGGAGTTGAATCTTACTTTTGATTGAGAAGTTGTGAAACACTATTTTTGTAGAAAATGCAAGTGGACATTTGGAGCGCTAAGAGGCCTATAGCGGAAAAAGTTATACCTTCAAATACAAACTACACTGAAGCATTCTGTGAAACTTCTTTCTGATCTTTGCATTCATCTAACAGAGTTGAACCTTACTTTTGATTGAGCACTTCTGAAACAACCTTTCTATAGAAAGTGCAATTGGACATTCAGGGAGCTAAGAGGCCTATAGTGGAAAAAGGAATATTTTCAAATAAAAACTGCACAGAAGCCATCTGCGAAACTTCTTACTGTTCTGTGCATTCAACTAACAGAGTTGAAGCTTACTTTTGATTGAGCAGTTCTGAAACACTCTTTCTGTAGAAAATGCAAGTGGACTTTCGGTGCGCTAAGAGGCCTATAGCGGAAAAAGTAATATCTTCATATAAAAATTATACAGAAGCATTCTGTGAAACTTCTTTCGGTTCTGTGCATTCAACTAACAGAGTTTAACTTTACTTTTGATTGAGCAGTTCTGAATGATTCTTTCTGAAGAAAATGCAATTGCACATTCGGGGCGCTAAGAGGCCTATAGTGGAAAAGGAATACTTTCAAATAAAAACTGCACAGAAGAAATCTGTGAAACTTCTCACTGTTCTTTGCATTCAACTAACAGAGTAGAACCTCAGTTTTGATTTAGCAGTTCTGAAACACTCTTTCTGTATAAATACAAGTAGACATTCAGGGCGCTAAGAGGAATATAGTGGAAAAAGGAATATCTTCAAACTAAAACTACACAGAAGCAATCTGTGAAACTTCTTTCTGTTCTGTGCATTCAACTAACAGAGTTGAACCTTACTTTTGATTGAGCAGTTCTGAAACACCCTTTCTGTAGAAAATGCAATTGGACCTTCGGAGCGCTAAGAGGCCTACAGCGGAAAAATTAATATCTTCAAATAAAAACTACACAGAAGGATTCTGTGAAACTTCTTTCTGTTCTGTGCTTTCAACTAACAGAGTTTAACCTTACTTTTGATTGAGCAGTTCTGAAACACTCTTTCTGTCGGAAATGCAATTTGACATTCGGGGCGCTAAGAGGCCTATAGTGGAAAAGGAATATTTTCAAATAAAAACTGCACAGAAGAAATCTGTGAAACTTCTTACTGTTCTGTGTATTCAACTAACAGAGTTGAACCTCAGTTTTGATTGAGCAGTTCTGAGACACTCTTTCTGTAGAAAATACAAGTGGACATTCAGGGCCCTAAGAGGACTATACTGGAAAAAGGAAAAAGTTCATATAAAAACTACACAGAAGCAATCTATGAAACTTCTTTCTGTTCTGTGCATTCAACTAACAGAGTTGAACCTTACTTTTGATTGAGCAGTTCTGAAACCCTCTTTCTGTATAAAATGCAAGTGGACTTTCGGAACGCTAAGAGGCCTATAGCGGAAAAAGTAATATCTTCAAATTAAAACTACACAGAAGCATTCTGTGAAACTTCTTTCGGTTCTGTGCATTCAACTAAGATAGTTTAACTTTACTTTTGATTGAGCAGTTCTGAAAGATTCTTTCTGAAGAAAATGCAACTGCACATTCGGGGGGCTAAGAGGCCTATAGTGGAAAAGGGATATTTTCAAATAAAAACTCCACAGAAGAAATCTGTGTAACTACTTACTGTTCTGTGAATTCAACTAACAGAGTTGAACCTCAGTTTTGATTGAGCAGTTCTGAAACACTCTTTCTGTAGAAAATACAAGTGGACATTCAGGGCCCTAAGAGGACTATAGTGGAAAAAGGAAAAAGTTCACATAAAAACTACACAGAAGCAATCTGTGAAACTTCTTTCTGTTCTGTGCTTTCAACTAACAGAGTTTAACCTTACTTTTGATTGAGCAGTTCTGAAACACTCTTTCTGTCGAAAATGCAATTGGACATTCTGGGCGCTAAGAGGCCTATAGTGGAAAAGGAATATTTTCAAATAAAAACTGCACAGAAGAAATCTGTGAAACTTCTTACTGTTCTGTGTATTCAACTAACAGAGTTGAACCTCAGTTTTGATTGAGCAGTTGTGAAACACTCTTTCTGTAGAAAATACAAGTGGACATTCAGGGCCCTAAGAGGACTATAGTGGAAAAAGGAAAAAGTTCACATAAAAACTACACAGAAGCTATCTGTGAAACTTCTCTCTCTTCTGTGCATTCAACTGACGGAGTTGAGCCTTACTTTTGATTGAGAATTTCTGAAACACTCTTTCTGTAGAAAACGCAAGTGGACCTTCGGAGCGCTAAGAGGCCTATAGCGAAAAAAGTAATACCTTCAAATACAAACTACACTGAAGCATTCTGTGAAACTTCTTTCGGTTCTGTGCATTCAACTAACAGAGTTGAACCTTAGTTTTGAATGAGCAGTTCTGAAACACTCTTTCTGTAGAAAATACATGTGGACATTCAGGGCGCTAAGAGGCCTGTATTGGAAAAAGGAATACGTTCAAATAAAAACTACACAGAATATTTTTGTGAAACTTCTCTCTGTTCTGTGCATTCAACTAACAGAGTTGAACGACAGTTTTGATTGAGCAGTTCTGAAACACTCTTTCTGTAGAAAATGCAAGTGGACATTCATGGCGCTAAGAGGCCCATAGTAGATAAAGGAATATCTTCAAACAAAAACTACACAGAAGCAAACTGTGAAACTTCTTTCTGTTCTGTGCATTCAACTAACAGATTTCAACCTTACTTTTGATTGAGCAGTTCTGAAACACTCTTTCTGTAGAAAATGCAGTTGGACCTTCGGAGCGCTAAGAGGCCTACAGGGGAAAAATTAATATGTTCAAATAAAAACTACACAGAAGCATTCTGTGAAACTTCTTTCTGTTCTGTGCTTTCAACTAACAGAGTTTAACCTTACTTTTGATTGAGCAGTTCTGAAACACTCTTTCTGTCGAAAATGCAATTGGACATTCTGGGCGCTAAGAGGCCTATAGTGGAAAAGGAATATTTTCAAATAAAAACTGCACAGAAGAAATCTGTGAAACTACTTACTGTTCTGTGTATTCAACTAACAGAGTTGAACCTCAGTTTTGATTGAGCAGTTGTGAAACACTCTTTCTGTAGAAAATACAAGTGGACATTCAGGGCCCTAAGAGGACTATAGTGGAAAAAGGAAAAAGTTCACATAAAAACTACACAGAAGCAATCTGTGAAACTTCTTTCTGTTCTGTGCATTCAACTAACATAGTTGAACCTTACTTTTGATTGAGCAGTTCTGAAACCCTCTTTCTGTACAAAATGCAAGTGGACCTTCGGAACGCTAAGAGGCCTATAGCGGAAAAAGTAATATCTTCAAATTAAAACTACACAGAAGCATTCTGTGAAACTTCTTTCGGTTCTGTGCATTCAACTAACATAGTTTAACTTTACTTTTGATTGAGCACTTCGGAAACACCCTTTCTATGCAAATGCAATTGGACATTCAGGGAGCTAAGAGGCCTATAGTGGAAAAAGGAATATTTTCAATTAAAAACTGCACAGAAGAAATCTGCGAAACTTCTTACTGTTCTGTGTATTCAACTAACATATTTGAACGGTACTTTTGATTGAGCAGTTATGAAACAGTCTTTCTGTAGAAAATGCAAGTGGACATTCAGGGCGCTAAGAGGCCTGTAGTGGAAAAAGGAATACATTCAAATAAAAACTACACAGAAGCAATCTGTGAAACTTCTTTCGGTTCTGTTCTTTAAACTAACACAGTTGAACCTTAATTTTGATTGAACAGTTCTGAAACAATCTTTCTGTAGAAAATGCAAGTGGACATTCATGGCGCTCAGAGGCCAATAGTGGAAAAGGGAATATCTTCAAACAAAAACTACAAAGAAGCAATCTGTGAAACTTCTTTCTGTTCTGTGCATTCAACTAACAGAGTTGAACCTTACTTTTGATTGAGCAGTTCTGAAACACTCTTTCTGTAGAAAATGCAAGTGGACCTTCGGAGCGCTAAGACGCCTATAGCGGAAAAACTAATATCTTCAAATAAAAACTATACAGAAGCATTCTGTGAAACTTCTTCCTGTTCTGTGCATTCAACTAACAGAATTTAACCTTACTTTTGATTGAGCAGTTCTGAAACACTCTTTCTGTAGAAAATGCAATTGGACATTCAGGGCGCTAAGAGGCCTATAGTGGAAAAGGAATATTTTCAAATAAAAACTGCACAGAAGAAATCTGTGAAGCTTCGTACTGTTCTGTGCATTCAACTAACAGAGTTGAACCTCAGATTTGATTGAGCAGTTCTGAAACACTCTTTCAGTAGAAAATACAAGTGGACATTCAGGGCGCTAAGAGGACTATAGTGGAAAAAGGAAAAAGTTCACATAAAAACTACACAGAAGCAATCTGTGAAACTTCTCTCTGTTCTGTGCATTCAACTAACGGAGTTGAATCTTACTTTTGATTGAGAAGTTCTGAAACACTATTTTTGTAGAAAATGCAAGTGGACCTTTGGAGCGCTAAGAGGTCTATAGCGGAAAAAGTTATACCTTCAAATACAAACTACACTGAAGCATTCTGTGAAACTTCTTTCTGATCTTTGTATTCATCTAACAGAGTTGAACCTTACTTTTGATTGAGCACTTCTGAAACAACCTTTCTATAGAAAGTGCAATTGGACATTCAGGGAGCTAAGAGGCCTATAGTGGAAAAAGGAATATTTTCAAATAAAAACTGCACAGAAGCAATCTGTGAAACTTCTTACTGTTCTGTGCATTCAACTAACAGAGTTGAATGGTAGTTTATATTGAGCAGTTCTGAAACACTCTTTCTGTAGAAAATGCAAGTGGACATTCAGGACGCTGACAGGCCTATAGTGGGAAAAGGAATATCTTCAAATAAAAACCACACAGAAGCAATCTGTGAAACTTCTTACTGTTCTGTGTATTCAACTAACAGAGTTCAACGTTACTTTTGATTCAGCAGTTCTGAAACACCCTTTCTGTAGAAAATGCAAGTGGACATTCAGGGCGCTAAGAGGCCAATGGTAGAAAAAGGAATACCTTCAAATAAAAACTACACAGAAGAAATCTGTGAAACTTCTTACAGTTCTGTTCTTTAAACTAACACAGTTGAACATTAATTTTGATTGAACAGTTCTGAAACACTCTTTCTGAAGAAAATGCACGTGGACATTCATAGCGCTAAGAGGCCTATAGTGGAAAAGGGAATATCTTCAAATAAAAACTTCCCAGAAGATATCTGTGAAACTTCTCTCTGTTCTGTGCATTCAACTAACAGAGCTGAACCTTACTTTTGATTGAGCAGTTCTGAAACACTCTTTCTGTAGAAAATGAAAGTGGATATTCGGTGCGCTAAGAGGCCTATAGCGGAAAAAGTAATATCTTCATATAAAAATTATACAGAAGCATTCTGTGAAACTTCTTCCTGTTCTGTGCATTCAACTAACAGAGTTGAACCTTACTTTTGATTGAGCAGTTCTGAAACACTCTTTCTGTAGAAAATGCAATTGGACATTCAGGGCGCTAAGAGGCCTATAGTGGAAAAGGAATATTTTCAAATAAAAACTGCACAGAAGAAATCTGTGAAACTTCTTACTGTTCTGTGCATTCAACTAACAGAGTTTAACCTCAGTTTTCATTGAGCAGATCTGAAACACTCTTTCTGTATAAAATACAAGTGGACAGTCAGGGCGCTAAGGGGACTATAGTGGAAAAAGGAAAAAGTTCACATAAAAACTACACAGAAGCTGTCTGTGAAACTTCTTTCTGTTCTGTGCATTCAACTAACAGAGTTGAACCTTACTTTTGATTGAGAAGTTCTGAAACACTCTTTCTGTAGAAAATTCAATTGGACATTAAGGTAGCTAAGAGTCCTATAGTGGAAAAAGGAATATTTTCCAATAAAAACTGCACAGAAGCAATCCACGAAACATCTTACTCTTCTGTGCATTCAAATAACATATTTGTACGGAAGTTTTTATTGAGCAGTTCTTAAACATTGTTTCTGTAGAAAATGCAAGTGGACATTCAGGGCGCTGAGAGGCCTATAGTGGGAAAAGGAATATCTTCATATAAAAACCACACAGAAGCAATCTGTGAAACTTCTTACTGTTCTGTGCATTCAACTAAGAGAGTTGAACCTTAGTTTATATTGAGCAGTTCTGAAACACTCTTTTTGTAGAAAATGCAAGTGAACATTCAGGGCGCTAAGAGGCCTATAGCGGAAAATTGAATATGTTCAAATAAAAACTACACAGAATCAATCTGTGAAACTTCTTCCTGTTGTGTGCATTCAACTAACAGAGTTGAACCTTAGTTTATATTGACCAGTTATGAAACACTCTTTCTGCAGAAAATGCAAGTGAACATTCAGGGCGCTAAGAGGCCTGTAGTTGAAAAAGGTATATGTTCAAATAAAAACTACAAAGAAGCTATCTCTGAAACTTCTTAGAGTTCTGTGCAATCAACTAACAGAGTTCAACCTTACTTTTGAGTGAGCAGTTCTGAAACACCCTTTCTGTAGAAAATGCAAGTGGACATTCAGGGCGCTAAGAGGCCTACGGTGGAATAAGGAATACCTTCAAATAAAAACTACACAGAAGCAATCTGTGAAGCTTCTTACGGTTCTGTTCTTTAAACGAACACAGTTGAAACTTAATTTTGATTGAACAGTTCTGAAACACACTTTCTGTAGAAAATGCAAGTGGACATTCATGGCGCTAAGAGGCCTATAGTGGAAAAGGGAATATCTTCAAACAAAAACTACAAAGAAGCAATCTGTGAAAATTCTTTCTGTTCTGTGCATTCAACTAACAGAGTTGAACCTTAGTTTTGATTGAGCAGTTCTGAAACACTCTTTCTGTAGAAAATACAAGTGGACATTCAGGGCGCTAAGAGGACTATTGTGGAAAAAGGAAAATGTTCACCTAAGGATTACACAGAAGCTATCTGTGAAACTTCTCTCTGTTCTGTGCATTCAACTAACGGAGTTGAACCTTACTTTTGATTGAGAAGTTCTGAAACACCCTTTCTGTAGAAAATGCAAGTGGACATTCAGGGTGCTAAGAGGCCTATGGTGGAAAAAGTAATACCTTCAAATAAAAACTACACAGAATAAATCTGTGAAACTTCTTACGGTTCTGTTCTTTAAACTAACACAGTTGAACCTTAATTTTGATTGAACAGTTCTGAAACACACTTTCTGTAGAAAATGCAAGTGGACATTCATGGCGCTAAGAGGCCTATAGTGGAAAAGGGAATATCCTCAAACAAAAATTATAAAGAAGCAATCTGTGGAACTTCTTTCTGTTCTGTGCATTCAAATAACGGAGTTGAACCTTAATTTTGATTGAACAGTTCTGAAACACTCTTTCTGTAGAAAATGCAAGTGGACATTCATGGCGCTAAGAAGCCTGTAGTGGAAAGCGGAATATCTTAAAACAAAAACTACAAGGAAGCAATCTGTGAAACTTCTCTTTGTTCTGTGCATTCAACTAACAGAGTTGAACCTTACTTTGGATTGAGCAGTTCTGAAACACTCGTTCTGTAGAAAATGCAATTGGACCTTCGGAGCGCCAAGAGGCCTATAGCGGAAAAAGGAATATCTACAAATAAAAACCACACAGAAGCATTCGGTGAATCTTCTTTCTGTTCTGTGCATTCAACTAACAGAGTTTAACCTTACTTTTGATTGAGCAGTTCTGAAACACTCTTTCTGTATAAAATGCAATTGGACATTAAGGGCGCTAAGAGGCCTATAGTGGAAAAGGAATATTTTCAAATAAAAACTGCACAGAAGAAATCTGTGAAACTTCTTACTGTTCTTTGCATTCAACTAACAGAGTTGAACCTCAGTTTTGATTGAGCAGTTCTGAAACACTCTTTCTGTAGAAAATGCAAGTGGACATTCAGGGCGCTGAGAGGCCTATAGTGGGAAAAGGAATATCTTCATATAAAAACCACAAATAAGAAATCTGTGAAACTTCTTCCTGTTCTGTGCATTCAACTAAAATAGTTGAACCTTAGTTATTATTGAGCAGTTCTGAAACACTCTTTCTGTAGAAAATGCAAGTGAACATTCAGGGCGATAAGAGGGCTATAGCGGAAAAATGAATATGTTCAAATTAAAACTACACAGAAGAAATCTGTGAAACTTCTTACTGTTCTGTGCATTCAACTAACAGAGTTGAACCTAAGTTTATATTGAGCAGTTATGAAACACTCTTTCTGCAGAAAATGCAAGTGTACATTCATTGCGCTAATAGGCCTATAATTGAAAAAGCTATATGTTCAAATAAAAACTACAAAGAAGCTATCTGTGAAACTTCTTACAGTTCTGAGCATTCAACTAACAGAGTTCAACCTTACATTTGATTGAGCAGTTCTGAAACACCCTTTCTGTAGTAAATGCAAGTGGACATTCAGGGCGCTAAGAGGCCTGTGGTGGAAAATGGAATACCTTCAAATAAAAACTACGCAGAAGCAATCTGTGAAACTTCTTAAGGTTCTGTTCTTTAAACTAACACAGTTGAACCTTAATTTTCATTGAACAGTTCTGAAACACTCTTTCTGTAGAAAATGCAAGTGGACATTCATGGCGCTAAGAGGCCTATAGTGGAAAAGGGAATATCTTCAAACAAAAACTACAAAGAAGCAATCTGTGAAACTTCTTTCTGTTCTGTGCATTCAACTAACAGAGTTGAACCTTAGATTTGATTGAGCAGTTCTGAAACACTCTTTCTGCAGAAAACACAAGTGGACATTCAGGGCGCTAAGAGGCCTATAGTGGAAAAAGGAATAAGTTCAAATAAAAACTACACAGAAGATATCTGTGAAACTTCTTTCTGTTCTGTGCATTCAACTAACAGATTTGAACCTTAGTTTTGATTGAGCAGTTCTGAAACACTCTTTCTGTAGAAAATGCAAGTGGACATTCATGGCGCTAAGAGGCCCATAGTAGAAAAAGTAATATCTTCAAACAAAAACTACACAGAAGCAATCTGTGAAACTTCTTTCTGTTCTGTGCATTCAACTAACAGAGTTGATCCTTTCTTTTGATTCAGCAGTTCTGAAACACTCTTTCTGTAGAAAATGCAAGTGGACCTTCGGAGCGCTAAGAGGCCTATAGCGGAAAAACTAATATCTTCAAACTAAAACTACACAGAAGCATTCTGTGAAACTTCTTTCTGTTCTGTGCATTCAACTAACAGAGTTTAACCTTACTTTTGATTGTGCAGTTCTGAAACACTCTTTCTGTAGAAAATGCAATTGGACATTCAGGGCGCTAAGTGGCCTATAGTGGAAAAGGAATATTTTCAAATAAAAACTGCACAGAAGAAATCTGTGAAACTTCTTACTGTTCTGTGCATTCAACTAACAGAGTTGAACCTCAGTTTTGATTGAGCAGTTCTGAAAAACTCTTTCTGTAGAAAATACAATTGGACATTCAGGGAGCTAAGAGGACTATAGTTGAAAAAGGAAAAAGTTCACATAAAAACTACACAGACGCTATCTGTGAAACTTCTCTATGTTCTGTGCATTCAACTAACGGAGTTGAACCTTACTTTTGATTGAGAAGTTCTGAAACACTCTTTCTGTAGAAAATGCAAGTGGACCTTCGGAGCGCTAAGAGGCGTATAGCGGAAAAAGTAATACCTTCAAATACAAACTACACAGAAGCATTCTGTGAAACTTCTTTCTGTTCTTTGCATTCATCTAACAGAGTTGAACCTTACTTTTGATTGAGCACTTCTGAAACACCCTTTCTATAGAAAATGCAATTGGACATTCAGGAAGCTAAGAGGCCTGAAGTGGAGAAAGGTATATTTTCAAATAAAAACTGCACAGAAGCAATCTGCGAAAATTTTTACTGTTCTGTGCATTCAACTAACATAGTTGAACGGTAGTGTTTATTGAGCAGTTCTGAAACACTCTTTGTGTAGAAAATGCAAGTGAACATTCAGGGCGCTAAGAGGCCTATAGCGGAAAAATGAATATGTTCAAATAAATCTACACAGAAACAATCTGTGAAACTTCTTACTGTTCTGTGCATTCAACTAACACAGTTGAACCTTAGTTTATATTGAGCAGTTATGAAACATTCTTTCTGCAGAAAATGGAAGTGAACATTCAGTGCGCTAAGAGGCCTATAGTTGAAAAAGGTATATGTTCAAATAAAAACTACAAAGAAGCTATCTGTGAAACTTCTTAAAGTTCTGTGCATTCAACTAGCAGAGCTCAACCTTACTTTTGATTGAGCAGTTCTGAAACACCCTTTCTGTAGAAATTGCAAGAGGACATTCGGAGCGCTAAGAGGCCTATAGCGGAAAAAGTAATATCTTAAATTAAAACTACACAGAAGCATTCTGTAAAACTTCATTTTGTTCTGTGCATTCAACTAACAGAGTTGAACTTCAGTTTTGATTGAGCAGTTCTGATAAACTCTTTCTGTAGAAAATACAAGTGGACATTCAGGACGCTAAGAGGCCTATAGTGGAAGAGGAATATTTTCAAATAAAAACTGCACAGAAGAAATCTGTGAAACTTCTTACTGTTCTGTGCATTCAACTAACAATGTTGAACCTTACTTTTGATTGAGCAGTTCTGAAACACTCTTTCTGTAGAAAATGAAAGTGGAACTTCGGAGCGCTAAGAGGCCTATAGCGGAAAAAGTAATATCTTCATATAAAAACTACACAGGACCATTCTGTGAAACTTCTCTCTGTTCTGCACATTCAACTAACAGAGTTTAACCTTACTTTTGATTGAGCAGTTCTGAAACACTCTTTCTGTAGAAAATGCAATTGGACATTCATGGCGCTAAAAGGTCTATAGTGGAAAAGGAATATTTTCAAATAAATACTGCACAGAAGAAATCTGTGAAACTTCCTACTGCTCTCTGCATTCAACTAACAGCGTTGAACCTCAGTTTTGATTGAGCAGTTCTGAAACTCCCTTTCTATAGGAAATGCAATTGGACATTCAGGGAGCTAAGAGGCATATAGTGGAAAAAGGAATATTTTCAAATAAAAACTGCACAGAATCAATCTGCGAAACTTCTTACTGTTCTGTGCATTCAACTAACATAGTTGAACGGTAGTTTTTATTGAGCAGTTCTGAAACACACTTTCTGTAGAAAATGCAAGTGGACATTTAGGGCG
This sequence comes from Nomascus leucogenys, assembly GCF_006542625.1. Taxonomy (NCBI): domain Eukaryota; kingdom Metazoa; phylum Chordata; class Mammalia; order Primates; family Hylobatidae; genus Nomascus; species Nomascus leucogenys. The sequence goes on from NW_022097533.1 coordinate 52,007, forward strand.
CAGGGAGACCCAAAGTGGGAAAAGGAATATCTTCATATAAAAACCACACAGAAGGAATCTGTGAAACTTCTTACTGTTCTGTGCATTCAACTAACAGAGTTGAACCTTAGTTATTATTGAGCAGTTCTGAAACACACTTTTTTTAGAAAATGCAAGTGAACATTCAGGGCACTAAGAGGCCTATAGCGGAAAAATGAATATGTTCAAATAAAAACTACACAGAAGCAATCTGTGAAACTTCTCTCTGTTCTGTGCATTCAACTAACAGAGTTGAACCTTAGTTTTGATTGAGCAGTTCTGAAACACCCTTTCTGTAGAAAATGCAAGTGGACATTCATGGCGCTAAGAGGCCCATAGTAGAAAAAGGAATATCTTCAAACAAAAACTACACAGAATCAATTTGTGAAACTTCTTTCTGTTCTGTGCATTCAACTAACAGCTTTGAACCTTACTTTTGATTGAGCAGTTCTGAAACACTCTTTCTGTAGAAAATGCAAGTGGACCATCAGAGCGCTAAGAGGCCTATAGCGGAAAAAATAATATCTTCAAATAAAAACTACACAGAAGCATTCTGTGAAACTTCTTTCTGTTCTGTGCATTCAACTAACAGAGTTTAACCTTACTTTTGATTGAGCAGTTCTGAAACACTCTTTCTGTAAAAAATGCAATTGGACATTCAGGGCGCTAAGAGGCCTATAGTGCAAAAGGAATATTTTCAAATAAAAACTGCACAGAAGAAATCTGTGAAACTTCTTACTGTTCTGTGCATTCAACTAACAGAGGTGAAACTCAGTTTTGATTGAGCAGTTCCTAAACACTCTTTCTGTAGAAAATACAAGTGGACATTCAGGGCGCTTATGATACTATAGTGGAAAAAGGAAAAAGTTCACATAAAAACTACACAGAATCTATCTGTGAAACTTCTCTCAGTTGTTTGCATTCAACTAACGGAGTTGAACCTTACTTTTGATAGAGAAGTGCTGAAACACTCTTTCTATACAAAATGCAAGTAGACTTTCGGAGCGCTAACAGGCCTATAGCGGAAAAAGTAATACCTTCAAATACAAACTACACAGAAGCATTCTGTGAAACTTCTTTCAGTTCTTTGCATTCGACTAACAGAGTTGAACCTTACTTTTGATTGAGCACTTCTGAAACACCCTTTCTATAGAAAATGCAATTGGACATTCAGGGAGCTAACAGGCCTATTGTGGAAAAAGGAATATTTTCAAAGAAAAACTGCACAGAAGCAATCTGCGAAACTTCTTACTGTTCTGTGCATTCAACTAACATAGTTGAACCTTAGTTATTATTGAGCAGTTCTGAAACACTCTTTCTGTAGAAAATGCAAGTGAACATTCAGGGCGATAAGAGGCCTATAGCGGAAAAATGAATATGTTCAAATTAAAACTACACAGAAGAAATCTGCGAAACTTCTTACTGTTCTGTGCATTCAACTAACAGAGTTGAACCTTAGTTTATATTGAGCAGTTATGAAACACTCTTTCTGCAGAAAATGCAAGTGTACATTCATTGCGCTAATAGGCCTATAATTGAAAAAGGTATATGTTCAAATAAAAACTACAAAGAAACTATCTGTGAAACTTCTTACAGTTCTGAGCATTCAACTAACAGAGTTCAACCTTACTTTTGATTGAGCAGTTCTGAAACACGCTTTCTGTAGTAAATGCAAGTGGACATTCAGGGCGCTAAGAGGCCTGTGGTGGAAAATGGAACACCTTCAAATAAAAACTACGCAGAAGCAATCTGTGAAACTTCTTATGGTTCTGTTCTTTAAACTAACACAGTTGAACCTTAATTTTCATTGAACAGTTCTGAAACACTCTTTCTGTAGAAATTGCAAGTGGACATTCATGGAGCTAAGAGGCCTATAGTGGAAAAGGGAATATCTTCAAACAAAAACTACAAAGAAGCAATCTGTGAAACTTCTTTCTGTTCTGTGCATTCAACTAACAGAGTTGAACCTTAGATTTGATTGAGCAGTTCTGAAACACTCTTTCTGCAGAAAACACAAGTGGACATTCAGGGCGCTAAGAGGCCTATAGTGGAAAAAGGAATAAGTTCAAATAAAAACTACACAGAAGATATCTGTGAAACTTCTCTCTGTTCTGTGCATTCAACTAACAGAATTGAACCTTAGTTTTGATTGAGCAGTTCTGAAACACTCTTTCTGTAGAAAATGCAAGTGGACATTCATGGCGCTAAGAGGCCCATAGTAGAAAAAGGAATATCTTCAAACAAAAACTACACAGAAGCAATCTGTGAAACTTCTTTCTGTTCTGTGCATTCAACTAACAGAGTTGATCCTTACTTTTGATTCAGCAGTTCTGAAACACTCTTTCTGTAGAAAATGCAAGTGGACCTTCGGAGCGCTAAGAGGCCTATAGCGGAAATAATAATATCTTCAAACTAAAACTACACAGAAGCATTCTGTGAAACTTCTTTCTGTTCTGTGCATTCAACTAACAGAGTTTAACCTTACTTTTGATTGTGCAGTTCTGAAACACTCTTTCTGTAGAAAATGCAATTGGACATTCAGGGCGCTAAGTGGCCTATGTGGAAAAGGTATATTTTCAAATAAAAACTGCACAGAAGAAATCTGTGAAACTTCTTACTGTTCTGTGCATTCAACTAACAGAGTTGAACCTCAGTTTTGATTGAGCAGTTCTGAAACACTCTTTCTGTAGAAAATACAAGTGGACATTCAGGGAGCTAAGAGGACTATAGTTGAAAAAGGAAAAAGTTCACATAAAAACTACACAGAAGCTATCTGTGAAACTTCTCTATGTTCTGTGCATTCAACTAACGGAGTTGAACCTTACTTTTGATTGAGAAGTTCTGAAACACTCTTTCTGTAGAAAATGCAAGTGGACCTTCGGAGCGCTAAGAGGCGTATAGCGGAAAAAGTAATACCTTCAAATACAAACTACACAGAAGCATTCTGTGAAACTTCTTTCTGTTCTTTGCATTCATCTAACAGAGTTGAACCTTACTTTTGATTGAGCACTTCTGAAACACCCTTTCTATAGAAAATGCAATTGGACATTCAGGAAGCTAAGAGGCCTGTAGTGGAGAAAGGTATATTTTCAAATAAAAACTGCACAGAAGCAATCTGCGAAAATTTTACTGTTCTGTGCATTCAACTAACATAGTTGAACGGTAGTGTTTATTGAGCAGTTCTGAAGCACTCTTTGTGTAGAAAAGGCAAGTGAACATTCAGGGCGCTAAGAGGCCTATAGCGGAAAAATGAATATGTTCAAATAAATCTACACAGAAACAATCTGTGAAACTTCTTACTGTTCTGTGCATTCAACTAACACAGTTGAACCTTAGTTTATATTGAGCAGTTATGAAACACTCTTTCTGCAGAAAATGGAAGTGAACATTCAGTGCGCTAAGAGGCCTATAGTTGAAAAAGGTATATGTTCAAATAAAAACTACAAAGAAGCTATCTGTGAAACTTCTTAAATTTCTGTGCATTCAACTAGCAGAGCTCAACCTTACTTTTGATTGAGCAGTTCTGAAACACCCTTTCTGTAGAAAATGCAAGTGGACATTCAGGGCGCTTAGAGACCTCCGGTGGAAAAAGGAATACCTTCAAATAAAAACTACACAGAAGCAATCTGTGAAACATCTTACGGTTCTCTTCTTTAAACTAACACAGTTGAACCTTAATTTTGATTGAGCAGTTCTGAAACACCCTTTCTGTAGAAAATGCAAGTGGACATTCAGGGCGCTGAGAGGCCTATAGTGGGAAAAGGAATATCTTCAAATAGAAACCACACAGAAGCAATCTGTGAAAATTCTTACTGTTCTGTGCATTCAACTAACAGAGTTGAACCTTAGTTATTATTGAGCAGTTCTGAAACACTCTTTCTGCAGAAAATGCAAGTGAACATTCAGGGTGCTAAGAGGCCTATGGTGGAAAAATGAATATGTTCAAATAAAAACTACACAGAAGCAGTCTCTGAAACTTCTTACTGTTCTGTGCATTCAACTAACAGATTTGAACCTTAGTTTATATTGAGTAGTTATGAAACACTCTTTCTGCAGAAAATGCAAATGAACATCCAGGGCGATAAGAGGCCTATAGTTGAAAAAGATATATGTTCAAATAAAAACTACAAAGAAGCTATCTGTGAAACTTCTTACACTTCTGTGCATTCAACTAACAGAGTTCAACCTTACATTTGACTGAGCAGTTCTGAAACCCCCTTTCTGTAGAAAATGCAAGTGGACATTCAGGGCGCTAACAGGCCTATGGTGGAAAAAGGAATACCTTCAAATAAAAACTACACAGAAGCAATCTATGAAACTTCTTTCTGTTCTGTGCATTCAACTAACAGAGTTGAACCTTTCTTTTGATTGAGCAGTTCTGAGACACTCTTTCTGTAGCAAATGCAAGTGGACCTTCGGTGCGCTAAGAGGCCTATAGCGGAAAAAGTAATATCTTCAAATAAAAACTACACAGAGGCATTCTGTGAAACTTCTTTCTGTTCTGTGCATTCAACTAACAGAGTTTAACCTTACTTTTGATTGAGCAATTCTGAAACACTCTTTCTGTAGAAAATGCAATTGGACATTCAGGGCGCTAAGAGGCCTATAGTGGAAAAAGGAATATTTTCAAACAAAAATTGCACAGAAGCAATCTGCGAAACATCTTACTGTTCTGTGCATTCAACTAACATAGTTGAACGGTAGTTTTTATTGAGCAGTTCTGAATCACCCTTTCTGTAGAATATGCAAGTGGACATTCAGGGTGCTAAGAGGACTATAGTGGAAAAAGGAAAAAGTTCACATAAAAACTACACAGAAGTTATCTGTGAAATTTCTCTCTGTTCTGTGCATTCAACTAACGGAGATGAATCTTACTTTTGATTGAGAAGTTCTGAAACACTCTTTCTGTAGAAAATGCAAGTGTACCTTCGGAGCGCTAAGAGGCCTATAGCGGAAAAAGTAATACCTTCAAATACAAACTACACAGAAGCATTCTGTGAAACTTCTTTCTGTTCTTTGCATTCATCTAACAGAGTTGAACCTTACATTTGATAGAGCACTTCTGAAACACCCTTTCTATAGAAAATGCAATTGGACATTCAGGGAGCTAAGAGGCCTATAGTGGAAAAAGGAATATTTTCAAATAAAAACTGCACAGAAGCAATCTGCGAAACTACTGACTGTTTTGTGCATTCAAGTAACATAGTTGAACGGTAGTTTTTATTGAGCAGTTCTGAAACTCTCTTTCTGTAGAAAACGCAAGTGGACATTCAGGGTGCTGAGAGGCCTATAGTGAGAAAAGGAATATCTTCAAATAAAAACCACACAGAAGCAATCTCTGAAACTTCTTACTGTTTTGTGCATTCAACTAACAGAGTTGAACCTTAGTTATTATTGAGCAGTTCTGAAACACTCTTTCTGTAGGAAATGCAAGTGAACATTCAGGGCGCTAAGAGGCCTATAGCGGATAAATGAATATGTTCAAATAAAATCTACACAGAAGCAATCTGTGAAACTTCTTACTGTACTGTGCATTCAACTAACAGAGTTGAACCTTAGTTTATATTGAGCAGGTATGAAACACTCTTTCTGCAGGAAATGCAAGTGAACATTCAGGGCGCTAAGAGGCCTATAGTTGAAAAAGGTATATGTTCAAATAAAAACTACAAAGAAACTATCTGTGAAACTTCTTACACTTCTCTGCATTCAACTAACAGAGTTCAACCTTACTTTTGATTGAGCAGTTCTGAAACACCCTTTCTGTAAAAAACGCAAGTGGACATTCAGGGCGCTAAGAGGCCTATGGTGGAAAAAGTAATACCTTCATATAAAAACTAGACAAAAGCAATCTGTTAAACGTCTTACGGTTCTGTGCATTCAACTAACAGAGTTGAACCTCAGTTTTGATTGAGCAGTTTTGAAACACTCTTTCTGTATAAAATACAAGTGGACATTCAGGGCGCTGAGAGGACTATAGTGGAAAAAGGAAAAAGTTCACATAAAAACTACACAGAAGCTATCTGTGAAACTTCTCTCAGTTCTGTGCATTCAACTAACAGAGTTCCACCTTACTTTTGATTGAGCAGTTCTGAAACACCCTTTCTGTAGAAAATGCTAGTGGACATTCAGGGTGCTAAGAGGCCTATGGTGGAAAAAGGAATACCTTCAAATAAAAACTACACAGAATCAATCTGTGAAACTTCTTACGGTTCTGTTCTTTAAACTAACACAGTTGAACCTTAATTTTGATTGAACAGTCTGAAACACACTTTCTGTAGAAAATGCAAGTGGACATTCATGGCGCTAAGAGGCCTATAGTGGAAAAGGGAATATCCTCAAACAAAAACTATAAAGAAGCAATCTGTGAAACTTCTTTCTGTTCTGTGCATTCAAATAACGGAGTTGAACCTTAATTTTGATTGAACAGTTCTTAAACACTCTTTCTGTAGAAAATGCAAGTGGACATTCATGGCGCTAAGAAGCCTATAGTGGAAAACGGAATATCTTCAAACAAAAACTAAAAGGAAGCAATCTGTGAAACTTCTCTTTGTTCTGTGCATTCAACTAACAGAGTTGAAACTTAGTTTTGATTGAGCAGTTCTGAAACACTCTTTCTGTAGGAAATGCAAGTGGACATTCATGGCGCTAAGAGGCCCATAGTAGAAAAAGGAATATCTTCAAACAAAAACTACACAGAAGCAATCTGTGAAACTTCTTTCTGTTCTGTGCATTCAACTAACAGAGTTGAACCTTAGTTTGGATTGAGCAGTTCTGAAACACTCGTTCTGTAGAAAATGCAAGTGGACCTTCGGAGCGCCAAGAGGCCTATAGCGGAAAAAGGAATATCTACAAATAAAAACTACACAGAAGCATTCGGTGAATCTTCTTTCTGTTCTGTGCATTCAACTAACATAGTTTAACCTTACTTTTGATTGAGCAGTTCTGAAAAACTCTTTCTGTAGAAAATGCAATTGGACATTCATGGCGCTAAGAGGCCTATAGTGGAAAAGGAATATTTTCAAATAAAAACTCACAGAAGAAATCTGTGAAACTTCTTACTGTTCTGTGCATTCAGCTAACAGAGTTGAACCTCAGTTTTGATTGAGCAGTTCTGAAACACTCTTTCTGTAGAAAATGCAAGTGGACATTCAGGGCGCTGAGAGGCCTATAGTGGGAAAAGGAATATCTTCATATAAAAACCACAAATAAGAAATCTGTGAAACTTCTTCCTGTTCTGTGCATTCAACTAAAAAGTTGAACCTTAGTTATTATTGAGCAGTTCTGAAACACTCTTTCTGTAGAAAATGCAAGTGAACATTCAGGGCGATAAGAGGCCTATAGCGGAAAAATGAATATGTTCAAATTAAAACTACACAGAAGCAATCTGTGAAACTTCTTACTGTTCTGTGCATTCAAATAACAGAGTTGAACATTAGTTTATATTGAGCAGTTATGAAACACTCTTTCTGCAGAAAATGCAAGTGTACATTCATTGCGCTAATAGGCCTATAATTGAAAAAGGTATATGTTCAAATAAAAACTACAATGAAGCTATCTGTGAAACTTCTTACAGTTCTGAGCATTCAACTAACAGAGTTCAACCTTACTTTTGATTGAGCAGTTCTGAAACACCCTTTCTGTAGTAAATGCAAGTGGACATTCAGGGCGCTAAGAGGCCTGTGGTGGAAAATGGAATACCTTCAAATAAAAACTACGCAGAAGCAATCTGTGAAACTTCTTATGGTTCTGTTCTTTAAACTAACACAGTTGAACCTTAATTTTCATTGAACAGTTCTGAAACACTCTTTCTGTAGAAAATGCAAGTGGACATTCATGGCGCTAAGAGGCCTATAGTGGAAAAGGGAATATCTTCAAACAAAAACTACAAAGAAGCAATCTGTGAAACTTCTTTCTGTTCTGTGCATTCAACTAACAGAGTTGAACCTTAGATTTGATTGAGCAGTTCTGAAACACTCTTTCTGCAGAAAACACAAGTGGACATTCTGGGCGCTAAGAGTTCTATAGTGGAAAAAGGAGTAAGTTCAAATAAAAACTACACAGAAGATATCTGTGAAACTTCTCTCTGTTCTGTGCATTCAACTAACAGAGTTGAACCTTAGTTTTGATTGAGCAGTTCTGAAACACTCTTTCTGTAGAAAATGCAAGTGGACATTCATGGCGCTAAGAGGCCCATAGTAGAAAAAGGAATATATTCAAACAAAAACTACACAGAAGCAATCTGTGAAATTTCTTTCTGTTCTGTGCATTCAACTAACAGAGTTGATCCTTACTTTTGATTCAGCAGTTCTGAAACACTCTTTCTGTAGAAAATGCAAGTGGAACTTCGGAGCGCTAAGAGGCCTATAGCGGAAAAACAAATATCTTCAAACTAAAACTACACAGAAGCATTCTGTGAAACTTCTTTCTGTTCTGTGCATTCAACTAACAGAGTTTAACCTTACTTTTGATTGTGCAGTTCTGAAACACTCTTTCTGTAGAAAATGCAATTGGACATTCAGAGCGCTAAGTGGCCTATAGTGGAAAAGGAATATTTTCAAATAAAAACTGCACAGAAGAAATCTGTGAAATTTCTTACTGTTCTGTCAATTCAACTAACAGAGTTGAACCTCAGTTTTGATTGAGCAGTTCTGAAACACTCTTTCTGTAGAAAATACAAGTGGACATTCAGGGAGCTAAGAGGACTATAGTTGAAAAAGGAAAAAGTTCACATAATAACTACACAGAAGCTATCTGTGAAACTTCTCTATGTTCTGTGCATTCAACTAACGGAGTTGAACCTTACTTTTCATTGAGAAGTTCTGAAACACTCTTTCTGTAGAAAATGCAAGTGGACCTACGGAGCGCTAAGAGGCGTATAGCGGAAAAAGTAATACCTTCAAATACAAACTACACAGAAGCATTCTGTGAAACTATTTTCTGTTCTTTGCATTCATCTAACAGAGTTGAACCTTACATTTGATTGAGCACTTCTGAAACACCCTTTCTATAGAAAATGCAATTGGACATTCAGGGAGCTAAGAGGCCTATAGTGGAAAAAGGAATATTTTCAAATAAAAACTGCACAGAAGCAATCTGCGAAACTACTGACTGTTTTGTGCATTCAAGTAACACAGTTGAACGGTAGTTTTAATTGAGCAGTTCTGAAACACTCTTTCTGTAGAAAACGCAAGTGGACATTCAGGGTGCTGAGAGGCCTATAGTGAGAAAAGGAATATCTTCAAATAAAAACCACACAGAAGCAATCTGTGAAACTTCTTACTGTTTTGTGCATTCAACTAACAGAGTTGAACCTTAGTTATTATTGAGCAGTTCTGAAACACTCTTTCTGTAGAAAATGCAAGTGAACATTCAGGGCGCTAAGAGGCCTATAGCGGATAAATGAATATGTTCAAATAAAATCTATACAGAAGCAATCCGTGAAACTTCTTACTGTACTGTGCATTCAACTAACAGAGTTGAACCTTAGTTTATATTGAGCAGGTATGAAACACTCTTTCTGCAGGAAATGCAAGTGAACATTCAGGGCGCTAAGAGGCCTATAGTTGAAAAAGGTATATGTTCAAATAAAAACTACAAAGAAGCTATCTGTGAAACTTCTTACAGTTCTGAACATTCAACTAACAGAGTTCAACCTTACTTTAGATTGAGCTGTTCTGAAACACCCTTTCTGTAAAAAATGCAAGTGGACATTCAGGGCGCTAAGAGGCCTATGGTGGAAAAAGCAATACCTTCAAATAAAAACTACACAAAAGCAATCTGTGAAACTTCTTACGGTTCTGTGCATTCAACTAACAGAGTTGAACCTCAGTATTGATTGAGCAGTTCTGAAACACTCTTTCTGTATAAAATACAAGTGGACATTCAGGGCGCTAAGAGGACTATAGTGGAAAAAGGAAAAAGTTCACATAAAAACTACACAGAAGCTATCTGTGAAACTTCTCTCAGTTCTGTGCATTCAACTAACAGAGTTCAACCTTACTTTTGATTGAGCAGTTCTGAAACACCCTTTCTGTAGAAAATGCAAGTGGACATTCAGGGTGCTAAGAGGCCTATGGTGGAAAAAGGAATACCTTCAAATAAAAACTACACAGAATCAATCTGTGAAACTTCTTACGGTTCTGTTCTTTAAACTAACACAGTTGAACCTTAATTTTGATTGAACAGTCTGAAACACACTTTCTGTTGAAAATGCAAGTGGACATTCATGGCGCTAAGAGGCCTATAGTGGAAAAGGGAATATCCTCAAACAAAAACTATAAAGAAGCAATCTGTGAAACTACTTTCTGTTCTGTGCATTCAAATAACGGAGTTGAACCTTAATTTTGATTGAACAGTTCTGAAACACTCTTTCTGTAGAAAATGCAAGTGGACATTCATGGCGCTAAGAAGCCTATAGTGGAAAACGGAATATCTTCAAACAAAAACTACAAGGAAGCAATCTGTGAAACTTCTCTTTGTTCTGTGCATTCAACTAACAGAGTTGAACCTTAGTTTTGATTGAGCAGTTCTGAAACACTCTTTCTGTAGGAAATGCAAGCGGACATTCATTGCGCTAAGAGGCCCATAGTAGAAAAAGGAATATCTTAAAACAAAAACAACACAGAAGCAATCTGTGAAACTTCTTTCTGTTCTGTGCATTCAACTAACAGAGTTGAACCTTACTTTGGATTGAGCAGTTCTGAAACACTCGTTCTGTAGAAAATGCAAGTGGACCTTCGGAGCGCCAAGAGGCCTATAGCGGAAAAAGGAATATCTACAAATAAATACTACACAGAAGCATTCGGTGAATCTTCTTTCTGTTCTGTGCATTCAACTAACAGAGTTTAACCTTACTTTTGATTGAGCAGTTCTGAAACACTCTTTCTGTAGAAAATGCAATTGGACATTCAGGGCGCTAAGAGGCCTATAGTGGAAAAGGAATATTTTCAAATAAAAACTGCACAGAAGAAATCTGTGAAACTTCTTACTGTTCTGTGCATTCAGCTAACAGAGTTGAACCTCAGTTTTGATTGAGCAGTTCTGAAACACTCTTTCTGTAGAAAATGCAAGTGGACATTCAGGGCGCTGAGAGGCCTATAGTGGGAAAAGGAATATCTTCATATAAAAACCACAAATAAGAAATCTGTGAAACTTCTTCCTGTTCTGTGCATTCAACTAAAATAGTTGAACCTTAGTTATTATTGAGCAGTTCTGAAACACTCTTTCTGTAGAAAATGCAAGTGAACATTCAGGGCGATAAGAGGCCTATAGCGGAAAAATGAATATGTTCAAATTAAAACTACACAGAAGAAATCTGTGAAACTTCTTACTGTTCTGTGCATTCAACTAACAGAGTTGAACCTTAGTTTATATTGAGCAGTTATGAAACACTCTTTCTGCAGAAAATGCAAGTGTACATTCATTGCGCTAATAGGCCTATAATTGAAAAAGGTATATGTTCAAATAAAAACTACAAAGAAGCTATCTGTGAACCTTCGTACAATTCTGAGCATTCAACTAACAGAGTTCAACCTTACTTTTGATTGAGCAGTTCTGAAACACCCTTTCTGTAGTAAATGCAAGTGGACATTCAGGGCGCTAAGAGGCCTGTGGTGGAAAATGGAATACCTTCAAATAAAAACTACGCAGAAGCAATCTGTGAAACTTCTTATGGTTCTGTTCTTTAAACTAACACAGTTGAACCTTAATTTTCATTGAACAGTTCTGAAACACTCTTTCTGTAGAAAATGCAAGTGGACATTCATGGCGCTAAGAGGCCTATAGTGGAAAAGGGAATATCTTCAAACAAAAACTACAAAGAAGCAATCTGTGAAACTTCTTTCTGTTCTGTGCATTCAACTAACAGAGTTGAACCTTAGATTTGATTGAGCAGTTCTGAAACACTCTTTCTGTAGAAAATGCAAGTGGACATTCATGGCGCCAAGAGGCCCATAGTAGAAAAAGTAATATATTCAAACAAAAACTACACAGAAGCAATCTGTGAAATTTCTTTCTGTTCTGTGCATTCAACTAACAGAGTTGATCCTTACTTTTGATTCAGCAGTTCTGAAACACTCTTTCTGTAGAAAATGCAAGTGGACCTTCGGAGCGCTAAGAGGCCTATAGCGGAAAAACAAATATCTTCAAACTAAAACTACACAGAAGCATTCTGTGAAACTTCTTTCTGTTCTGTGCATTCAACTAACAGAGTTTAACCTTACTTTTGATTGTGCAGTTCTGAAACACTCTTTCTGTAGAAAATGCAATTGGACATTCAGGGCGCTAAGTGGCCTATAGTGGAAAAGGAATATTTTCAAATAAAAACTGCACAGAAGAAATCTGTGAAACTTCTTACTGTTCTGTGCATTCAACTAACAGAGTTGAACCTCAGTTTTGATTGAGCAGTTCTGAAACACTCTTTCTGTAGAAAATACAAGTGGACATTCAGGGAGCTAAGAGGACTATAGTTGAAAAAGGAAAAAGTTCACATAAAAACTACACAGAAGCTATCTGTGAAACTTCTCTATGTTCTGTGCATTCAACTAACGGAGTTGAACCTTACTTTTGATTGAGAAGTTCTGAAACACTCTGTAGAAAATGCAAGTGGACCTTCGGAGCGCTAAGTGGCGTATAGCGGAAAAAGTAACACATTCAAATACAAACTACACAGAAGCATTCTGTGAAACTTCTGTTCTTTCCATTCATCTAACAGAGTTGAACCTTACTTTTGATTGAGCACTTCTGAAACACCCTCTCTATAGAAAATGCAATTGGACATTCAGGAAGCTAAGAGGCCTGTAGTGGAGAAAGGTATATTTTCAAATAAAAACTGCACAGAAGCAATCTGCGAAAATTTTTACTGTTCTGTGCATTCAACTAACATAGTTGAACGGTAGTGTTTATTGAGCAGTTCTGAAACACTCTTTGTGTAGAAAATGCAAGTGGACATTCAGGGCGCTGAGAGGCCTATAGTGGGAAAAGGAATATCTTCAAATAGAAACCACACAGAAGCAATCTGTGAAAATTCTTACTGTTCTGTGCATTCAACTAACAGAGTTGAACCTTAGTTATTATTGAGCAGTTCTGAAACACTCTTTCTACAGAAAATGCAAGTGAACATTCAGGGCGCTAAGAGGCCTATGGCGGAAAAATGAATATGTTCAAATAAAAACTACACAGAAGCAGTCTCTGAAACTTCTTACTGTTCTGTGCATTCAACTAACAGATTTGAACCTTAGTTTATATTGAGTAGTTATGAAACACTCTTTCTGCAGAAAATGCAAATGAACATCCAGGGCGATAAGAGGCCTATAGTTGAAAAAGATATATGTTCAAATAAAAACTACAAAGAAGCTATCTGTGAAACTTCTTACACTTCTGTGCATTCAACTAACAGAGTTCAACCTTACATTTGACTGAGCAGTTCTGAAACCCCCTTTCTGTAGAAAATGCAAGTGGACCTTCAGGGCGCTAAGAGGCCTATGGTGGAAAAAGGAATACCTTCAAATAAAAACTACACAGAATCAATCTGTGAAACTTCTTTCTGTTCTGTGCATTCAACTAACAGAGTTGAACCTTTCTTTTGATTGAGCAGTTCTGAGACTCTCTTTCTGTAGCAAATGCAAGTGGACCTTCGGTGCGCTAAGAGGCCTATAGCGGAAAAAGAAATATCTTCAAATAAAAACTAAACAGAGGCATTCTGTGAAACTTCTTTCTGTTCTGTGCATTCAACTAACAGAGTTTAACCCTACTTTTGATTGAGAAATTCTGAAACACTCTTTCTGTAGAAAATGCAATTGGACATTCAGGGCTCTAAAGGCCTGTGGTGGAAAAAGGAATATCTTCAAACAAAAACTACACAGAAGCAATCTGTGAAACTTCTTACTTTTCTCTGCTTTCAACTAACAGAGTTGAACCTTAGTTTTGATTGAGCAGTTCTAAAGCACTCTTTCTGTAGAAAATGCAAGTGGACATTCAGGGCGCTAAGAGGCCTATAGCGGAAAAATGCATATGTTCAAATAAAAAGTACACAGAAGCAATCTGTGAAACTTCTTTCTATTCTGTGAATTCAACTGACAGAGTTGAACCTTACTTTTGATTGAGCGGTAATGAAACACTCTTTCTGTAGATAATGCAAGTGGACATTCAGGACGCTAAGAGGCCTATGGTGGAAAAAGGAATATCTTCAAATAAAAACTACACAGAAGCAATCGGTGAAACTTCTTACTGTTCTGTGCATTCAACTAACAGAGTTGAACCTTAGTTTTGATTGAGAAGTTCAGAAACACTCTTTCTGTAGAAAATGCAAGTGGAAATTCAGGGCGCTAAGAGGCCTATAGTGGAAAAAGGAATATGTTCAAATAAAAACTACACAGAATCATTTTGTGAAACTTCTTTCTGTTCTGTGCATTCAACTAACAGAGTTGAACCTTAGTTTTGATTAAGCACTTCTGAAACACTCTTTCTGTAGAAAATGCAAGTGGATATTCAGGGCGCTATGAGGCCTATAGTGGAAAAAGTAATATGTTCAAATAGAAACTACACAGAAGCTGTCTGTGAAACTTCTTTCTCTTCTGTGCATTCAACTAAGAGAGTTGAACCTTACATTTGAATGAACAGTTCTGAAACACTCTTTCTGTATAAAATGCAAGAGCACTTTCGGAGCGCTAAGAGGCCTATAGCGGAAAAAGGGATATCCTCAAATAAAAACTACACAGAAGCATTCTGTGTAACTTCTTTCTGTTCTGTGCATTCAACTAACAGAATTGAACCTTACATTTGATTGAGCAGTTCTGAAACACTCTTTCTGTAGAAAATGCAAGTGGACATCCAGGGCGCTAAGAGGCCTATGCTGGAAAAAGGAATATCTTCAAATAAAAACTACACAGAAGCAATCTGTGAAAGTTCTTACTGTTCTGTTCTTTCAACTAACACAGTTGAATCTTAATTTTGATTGAGCAGTTCTGAAACACTCTTTCTCTAGAAAATGCATGTTTAGGTTCATGGCGATAAGAGGCCTATAGTGGAAAAAGGAGTATCTTCAAAGAAAAACTAGACGGAAGCATTCTGTGAAACTTCCTTCTGTTCTGTGCATTCATCTAACAGAGTTGAACGTTAGTTTTGATTGAGCAGTTCTGAAACACACTTTTTGTATAAAATGCAAGTGGACATTCAGGGCGCTAAGAGGCCTACAGTGGAAAAAGGAATATGTTCAAATAAAAACTGCACAGAAGCAATCTGTGAAACTATTTCCTGTTCTATGCATTCAACTAACAGCGTTGAGCCTTACTTTTGATTGAACAGTTCTGAAAGACTCTTTCTGTAGAAAATGCAAGTGGACATTCGGAGCGCTAAGACGACTATCGCGGAAAAAGGAATATGTTCAAATAAAAACTACACAGAAGCAATCTGTGAAACTTCTTACTCTTCTCTTCTTTCAACTAACACAGTTGAACGTTAATTTTGATTGAGCAGTTCTGAAACAATCTTTCTGTAGAAAATGCAAGTGGACATTCATGGAGCTAAGTGGCCTACAGTGGAAAAAGGAATACCTTCAAATAAAAACTACACAGAATGAATCTGTGAAACTTCTTACTGTTCTGTGCTTTCAACTAACACAGTTGAAACTTACTTTTGATTGAACAGTTCTGAAACACTCTTTCTGTAGAAAATGCAAGTGGACATTCGGAGCGCTAAGAGGCCTATAGCGGAAAAAGAAATATCTTCAAATAAAAACTACACAGAAGCATTTGGTGAAACTTCTTTCAGTTCTGTGCATTCAGCTAACAGATTTGAACCTTACTTTTGATTGAGCGGTTCTGAAACACTCTTTCTGTAGAAAATGCAAGTGGACATTGAGGGCTCTAAGAGGCCTATGGTGGAAAAACGAATATCTTCAAATAAAAACTACACAGAAACAATCTGTTAAACTTCTGACAGTTCTGTGCTTTCAAGTAACACAGTTGAACCTTAGTTTTGATTGAGCAGTTCTGAAACACTATTTCTGTAGAAAATGCAAGTGGACATTCAGATCTCTGAGAGGCCAATAGTGGAAAAAGTAACATGTTCAAATAAAAACTACATAGAAGCTATCTGTGAAACTTCTTTCTGTTCTGTGCATTCAACAAGCAGAGTTGAACCTTACTTTTTATTGAGCAGCTCTGAAACACTCTTTCTGTAGAAAATGCAAGTGGACCTTTGGAGCGCTATGAGGCCTTTAGCGGAAAAAGGAATATCTTCAAATCAAAACTGCACAGAAGCATTCTGTGAAACTTCCTTCTGTTCTGTTCATTCAACTAACAGAGTTGAATCTTACTTTTGATTGAGCATTTCTGTAAAACTCTTTCTGTAGAAAATGCCTGTGGACATTCAGGGCGCTAAGAGGGCTATAGTGGAAAAAGGAATATGTTCAAATAAAAACTACATAGAAGCAATCTGTGAAACTTCTTTCTGTTCTGTGCATTCAACTAAGAGAGTAGAACCCTACTTTTGATTGAGCAGTTATGAAACAGTCTTTCTGTAGAAAACGCAAGTTGACATTCGGAGCGCTGAGAGGCCTATAGCGGAAAAAGTAATATCTTCAAATAAAAACTACACAGAAGCATTCTGTGAAACTTCTTTCTGTTCTGTTCATTCAACTAACAGAATTGAACCTTACTTTTGATTGAGCAGTTCTGAAATACTCTTTCTGTAAAAATTGCAAGTGGACTTTAAGGGCGCTAAGAGGCCTATAGTGGAAAAAGAATATCCTCAAATAAAAACTA
The DNA here is from genome assembly GCF_006542625.1 of Nomascus leucogenys. Lineage (NCBI taxonomy): Eukaryota > Metazoa > Chordata > Mammalia > Primates > Hylobatidae > Nomascus > Nomascus leucogenys. The sequence goes on from NW_022097533.1 coordinate 68,788, forward strand.
CACAGAAGCAATCTCTGAAACTTCTTACTGTTCTGTGCATTCAACTAACAGAGTTGAACCTTAGTTTTGATTGAGCAGTTCTGAAACACTTTTTCTGTAGAAAATGCAAGCAGAAATTCAGGGCGCTAAGAAGCCTATAGTGGAAAAATGAATATGTTCAAATAAAAACTACACAGAAGCAATCTGTGAAACTACTTTCTGTTCTGTGCATTCAACTAACGGAGTTGAACCTTACTTTAGATTGAACAGTTCTGAAACACTCTTTCTGTAGAAAATGCAACTGGACATTCAGGGCGTTAAGAGGCCTATAGTGAAAAAACTAATATGTTCAAATAAAATCTACACAGAAATTATCTTGAAAATTATTTCTGTTCTGTGCATTCAACTAACTGAGTTGAACCTTACTTTTGAATGAACAGTTCTGAAACACTCTTTCTGTAGAAAATGCAAATGGACATTCAGAGCGCTAAGAGGCATATAGTGGAAAAAGGAATACCTTCAAATAAAAACTATACAGAAGCCTTCTGTGAAACTTCTTTCTATTCTGTGCATTCAACGAACAGAGTTGAACCTTACATTTGATTGAGCAGTTCTGAAACACCCTTTCTGTAGAAAATGCAAGTGGACATTCAGAGTGCTAAGAGGCCTATGGTGGAAAAATGAATATCTTCAAATAAAAACTACAGAGAAACATTCTGTGAAATTTCTTACTGTTCTGTGCTTTCAACTAACAGATCTGAACCTTAGTTTTCATTGAGCAGTCTGAAACACTCTTTCTGTAGAAAATGCAAGTGGACATTCATGGCACTAAAGGTCTATATTGGAAAAAGGAATATCTTCAAATAAAAACTTCACAGAAGCAATCTGTGAAACTTCTTTCTGTTCTGTGCGTTGAACTAACAGAGTTGAACCTTAGTTTTGATTGAGCAGTTCTGAAACACTCTTTCTGTATAAAATGTAAGTGAACATTCAGGGCGCTAAGAACAAACATTATAGTATATTTGTTGATTCTGACCTGATTCTGATTCTATTGGATACTTTTTCATTCTGATCACAATAACAATAAAAATAGAAAACTATAAGTTGTGAAGCTGGAAGATGCAGAACATGAAAGATCAAATTACCAATTTTTTTCTATTTTCTTTAGTTGGCTGCTGATGAAATCAGAAAAGAAATGGACACAAAAATGAAAGTATGCAATGTGTGTGTGTGTGTGTGTGTGTGTGTGTATCACATGCACTCGTTTCCATGATGTACATACGGAATTTCATAACCAGCCAAACTAAGCTTCATAAGTGAATGAGAAATAAAATCCTTTACAGACAAGCAGATGCTGAGAGATTTAGTCACCATCAGACCTGCCTTCCAAGAGCTCCTAAAGGAAGCACTAAACATGGAAAGGAAAAACCAGTACCAGCCACTGCAAAAACACACCAAAATATAAAAACCAATGAAACTGGGAAGAAACCTCCTCAACCACTGTGCCGAATAACCAGCTAGCATCATGATGACAGGATCAAATTCACACATAACAATATTAACTGTAAATATAAATGGGCTAAATGCCCCAATTAAAAGACATACACTGGCAAATTGGATAAAGAGTCAATACCCACAGGTGTGCTGTATTCAGGAGACACATCTCACTTGCAAGCACACACAGGCTCAAAATAAAGGGATGGAGGAATATTTACCAAGCAAATGGAAAGAAAGAAAAAAAAAAGCAGGGGTTGCAATCCTAGTCTCTAATAAAACAGATTTAAACCAACAAAGATAAAAAAGGACAAAGAAGGGCATTACATAGTAGTAAAGGGATCAATGCAACAAGAAGAGCTAACTATCCTAAATACATATATGCCAAATACAGGAGCACCAGGATTCATAAAACGAGTTCCTAGAGACCTACAAGGAGACTTAGACTCCCACACAATAATAGTGGGAAACTTTAACAACCCACTATCAATATTAGACAGATCAACAAGAAAGGAAATTAACAAGGATATTCAGACTTGAACTCAGCTCTGGTCCAAGTGGACCTAATAGATACCTACAGAACTCTCCACCCCAAATCAACAGAATATACATTCTTCTCAGCACCACATAGCACTTATTCTAAAATCAACCACATAATTGGAAGTAAAACACTCCTCAGCAAATGCAAAAGAATGAAAATCATAACAAACAATCTCTCAAACCACAGTGTAATCAAATTAGAACTCAGAATTAAGAAACTCACTCAAAACTGCACAACTACATGGAAACTGAACAACCTGCTTCTGAATGACTACTGGGTAAATAGCAAAATTAAGGCAGAAATAAATAAGTTCTTTGAAACCAATGAGAACAAAGACACAACAGATCAGAATCTCTGGGGTACAGGTAAAACAGTGTTTAGAGGGAAATTTACAGCATTAAATGCCCACATCAGAAAGTGGGAAAGATCTAAAATAGACACCCTAACATCACAATCAAAAGAAGCAATGGCAAACACATTAAAAACCTAGTATAAGACAAGAAATAACTAAGATCACAGCAGAACTGAATGGGAGAGAAACACAAAAAAACCTTCAAAAAAAATCAATGAAGCTAGGAGTGGGTTTTTTGAAAAGATTAACAAAATAGATAGACCGGTAGCCAGACTAACAAGGAAGAAAAGAGAGAAAGATCAAATAGACACATTAAAAAACGATAAAGGGGATATCACCACTGATCCCACAGAAATACAAACTATTATCAGAGAATATTGTAAACACCTCTACACAAATAAACTAGAAAATCTAGAAGAAATGGATAAATTCCTGGACACATACACCCTCCCAAGACTAAACCAGGAAGAAGTCAAATCCCTGAATAGACCAATAACAAGTTCTGAAATTGAGTCAGTAATTACTAGCCTACCAACCAAAAAAAGCCCAAGACCAGATGTATTCACAGCCGAGTTCTACCAGAGGTACAAAGAGGAGCTGGTACCATTCCTTCAGAAACTATTCTGAACAATAGAAAAAGAAGGACTCCCCCCCTAACTCATTTTATGAGGCCAGCATCATTCTGATTCCAAAACCTGACAGAGACCCAATAGAAAAAGAAAATTTCAGGCCAATATCACTGATGAACATCGATGCGAAAATCCTGAATAAAATACTGGCAAGCGAATCCAGCAGCACA